>NW_007729317.1:219335-241553 GCF_000696425.1 Galeopterus variegatus
AAAATCCTGAAAAGATTCAGAAACCTAAAGGGCTACACTCTGTCCCCATATCCTAGTGCCAGACACATCTAGTCAGGGGATAGAAGAATACTCTTTAAAGAATCTAATTAGCCTTATGAAAAGACCTGCAGATTCTGACATTAGGTTTACCAAGGAATAGTCTAACAAATCACCCTGTACTAAACCCCAGGTTTGACAAGCCTCACTATACACCAAAATTTCTAAATAGCCTTTTAACCACCACTCCCCCACACACATATGCATCTTAACCATGAACCTCAAAATGAAGAATTTCCAGACTATTGTAGAAAGCTTCTCACATAGTAGAGGCTCAAACAAGCAATTTTTAAAAAGTAATTTGTAGAAAGAGCACATAATACAGACAGGAGAAAACTTTTTAAAAATTCTTTATTTATAACATTTAAGAGATAGAACAAATTATTCAAGAGACAAGAATAGGATGAAACAAAACAGGAATATGGACAGAGCTTTAAAAATTAAAACCTGACAGTATTAAAACATTCTTTCCAATTATAGAAAAAGTGGAAAATAGGATTGAGAAACTCTCACCAAAACAGAGCAAAAAAGAAGTGAGAAAACAAAAGATAAGAAACTGGATAACTCCTTCAGAAGGTTCAGTATATGAATGGTAATATTTCCTTAAAGGAGAACAGAAAAAGACCAATAGCACATGACCATGAAATTTTTAGAACACCAGGATTACAAAGAATATATTCCAAAAGCTTTTAAATGTTAGTAATGTACAATAAATGCTTGAAGGAATTTCTCAGGAAGTTACCAGATGGCATCTACTACCAAAATGAGAAAGTGAACCAAAAACCATCTAAAGCTCACCAAAAGAGAGAGAAAGCAAAAGAAAGAGAGAGAGAAAAAGAGAGAGAGAGATCCAAACAAGAAAGAAGGGAAGGCAATATCTAGACAGTGGTGAACAGGGAGGCTACTGGAACCACTGAGCCCTAGTTCAGAAGACAACCAGTTGAAATTAGAACAAATTCAAAATATAGGCATCATGATGCCTTCTGCTTGGCATATAGTTTGTTTTAACTGCTGCACTGCATAATGGGCATGGCCAAAATATAGGAATAAACCAATAAAAGTGATGATACGAGAGTCATTAATTACGGACCCAACACAAAATTATAGCAAAGGATGACAACAAAAAAATCTCAGGATCATGCTGTGCAGTAGTCTTGTAAAGCAACTGGCCCAAATTAAAGGATCATTGATGTTTCCAGGAAAAATATTTGCAAGAAAAATATAAAATTGTACTTTAGCTGATATGATTAATATTGTGGTAAATTATGCAAATATGCTAAGTTGTGAGAAAATATGGAGCAATACTTAATATCAGAAGACAATGGTGCAGTGTTCATGAAGCAATTGACCCAAGAATATTAGTTGCCTGAACTAAGTATAAAAAGGCAATAAGCAAATCTCAAATAAGAATATGTTCAGGGAATATAGCATATATCTGCAGACAGGTGGGAAAGGGAGATAATAAAATTTATCTAAGCAATAGATAAATTAAAAACAAAGAGCATATGTGGTCATTTCAGGAGAATGTTTTATGTGCTGATAAGAAGAATGTATATTCTGTAGCTGTTGGATGAAATGTTCTATAGATATCTGACAGGTAAAATTGGTCTAGAATATAGTTTAAATCCTGTGTTTCTCTGTTGATTTGTTGCCTAGATGATCTGTCCAATGCTAAGAGAGGGATGTTCCGTTCCCCAACTATTAGCATATTGGGGTCTATCTCTTTCTATTACATCTAATAGTGTTTGTTTTTCTATAACAGGGTGCTTCAGTATTTGGTGTATATATTTATGATTGTTATGTCTTCTTGCTGGATAAATCCTTTTGTCATTACACAATGGCTTTCTTTGTCCCTTTTTATGGTTTTTGATTTAAAGTCTATTTTATCTGATATAAGAAGAGCTACACCTGCTTGTTTTAGGTTTCCCTTTGCATACAGAAATCCTCAACAAAATATTACTAAACAGAATAAGCAACACATACAAAAAATTATACACCATGATCAAACTGTGATTCATCCCAGGGATGCAAGGATGGTTCAACATATGCAAATCAATAAATGTGGTACATCACATCAACAAAATCAAAGACAACCATGTAACTATCTCAATAGATTCAGAAAGAGCATTTGACATAATTCAACATCCCTTCATGGTAAACTCTCAGTAAATCAGGTATATAAGGAAAGTATCCCAACACAATAAAAGCCATATTTGACAAACCCACTGCCAGTATCAAACAGTAAAAAGACAAGAATGCCCACTCTCACCACTCCTATTTAACATAATATTGCTAGCCAGAGCAATCAGGCAAGAGAAAGAAATAAAGGGCATCTAGATTGGAAAAGACAGTGAAACTGTTCCCTGTTTGCAGATGACATGATCTTATTATGTAGAATAACCTAAAGAATCTACAAAAAAAACTCTTAGAGCTGATAAAGATTGTAGTGAAGTTGCAAGATACAAAATCAACACACAAAAATCAATAGCATTTTTATACTCCAATAATAAACTAGGAGAAACATAAATCAAGAAGCCAAGTCCATTCATTTACAATAGTCACCAAATAAATAAATAAAATGCTAGGAATAAACTTAACCAAAGAAATGAATAATCTCTACAACAAGAACTACAAATCGCTGCTGAAAAAAATTAAAGAGAATATAAAAAGATGGAAAGACATTCCATGTTCTTGAATTGGATGAATTAACATTGTGAAAATATCCTTACTACCCAAAGTGATCTACAGATTCAATGCAATCCCCATCAAAATACCAATGGCATTCTTCACAGAAATAGAAATAACAGTCCTAACATTCATATGGAACAACAGAACACTTCAAGTAACCAAAGCAATCCTGAGTGAAAATCATAAAGCCAGAGCATAATACTACCTGACTTCAAAATATATTACAAAGATATAGTAACCAAAACAGCATGGTACTGGCATAAATACAGACCAGTGGAACCAATGAAACAGACTAGAGAAAACAAAAATCAACCCATATACTTACAGCCAACTGATCTTTGACAAAGTGACCAAGGACTTACATTGTGGAAAAGACTGCCTCTTTGATAAATGGTGCTAGAAAAATTGGATGTCCATATGTAGAAGAGTGAAAACTAGACCTCTACTTTTCATCACATACCAAAATTAACTCAAAATGGATTAAGCAGTTAAGTATAAGACCTGAAACTATAAAGCTTTTAAAAGAAAACATAGGAGAAACACTTCAGGAAGTAGGACTGGAAATATGACCCCAAAAGCATAGGCAACAAAAGAAAAAATAAACAAATGGGATTATATCAAATTAAAAAGCTTCTGCACAGCAAAAGAATCAGTTAACAGAGTAAAATGACAACCTACAGAATGGGAGAAAATATTTGCACACTATGCATTTGGCAAGGGTGAATATCCAGAATATTCAAAGAACACAAACAATTTAAGAGGAAAAAACAAAAACAAAAATCAAGTAACCCATTTAAAAAATAGGAAAAACCGCTAAATAGTCTTTTCTCAAAGGATGATATACAGATGGCCAACAGATACATGAAAAAAATGCTCAACAGAGAAATTCAAAGCAAAACAATATTGAAATTATCATCTCACTCCAGTTAAGACAGGCCATTATCAAAAAGACAGAGAATAACAAATGCTTGTGAGGAGGCAGAAATAGGGGAACCCTCCTATTCAGTTCATGGTACTGAAAATTAGTGCAGCTGTTATGGAAAACTGTATGGAGGTTCCTCAAACAACTAAAGATAGAAGTGCTATATGACCCAGCAATCCCACTGCTGGATATATATCCAAAGGAATGGAAATCATCATGTCAAAAAGATACCTGCACTTTGTGTTTATCACAGCTCTATTTACAATTGCCAAGAGTTGGAACCAACCTAAATGCCCATCATCAGATGAGTGGATAAGGAAAACGTGATATATATGCTCAATGGAAAACTACTTTGCCATAAAAACTAATAATGAAATTCTGCTACTCGCAACATCATGGATTAATTTAGAGAAAATTATGTTAAGTGAGGTAAGCTTTGCATAGAAAGAAATACTGCATGTTCTCAGTCATAAGTGGGAGCTAAAAATAAACAAATAAATAAAAAGAAAGAAAGAAAGATACAACAATCATAGTAGTTCATTGAACTTTCAGACAGAGAGAATATAAATAAGGCCAACTGAGATGGATAAGGGGGAGGGGAGGGGGAGGTAGAGTTAGTAAGAAATTAGTAAAAGGCCACAATTAATGATTACAATGTGTAAGGTTGAATACACTAAGTGTCCTGATTTGAGCATCACATATTGCACACAGGTATTGATATTCAACACTACACCCCACAGATATGTACAATCAATTACGTTTCAATGATTTTTTTTTATAATTTTAAAAAAGAAAAAAACATACCTCATGCTAACAACCAGTCAAACAGCAGTATCACTCACTATGATAAACATGCTGCTACCCATGATGTCAACTGAGTATAGACAATTCTGTCAAGGACACCATAGCTACGTGATATGATCATGGATGATGTAATTTTCTCCTTTTTTTATATTATTCAATCCTTACATAATGACTATGTAGTATGTTTGTAACACTTTTTTTTTTAATTGCATGCATGTGGCACTAAAAAAAATGCCAGGCCAAGGTATTAAATAATAAATTCAAAAAATTATAAAGTTAAAAGACCCCTTGAAAATTTTCTAGTTATATATTACATAAGCTGATCACCATTTTGCTCATGCTTATAAATAAAGACCACAGAAAGAATAAATGTTTCCAAGGCGAGAAAAGTTATTTACTTGATCAAAATAATCTAACTCTCGGATATTTTACCCTAGTCAAATACACACAATAATTAGTCATATGAAAATATTGATTTGGGGCCAAACCCATGGCTCACTCGGGAGAGTGTGGCGCTGGGAGCGCCACGGAGCTGGGAGCGCCGACGCTGCAGGTTTGTATCTTATATAGGGATGGCCGGTGCGCTCACTGGCTGAGCGCGGTGCGGGTGACACTAAGCCAAGGGTTCCAATCCCCTTACCAGTCACAAAAAGAAAAAGAAAAAGAAAATATTGATTTCTACAACAGGAATAAAAGGTAAGAAATGTAGAAAATAAATATTTTGTATACTGAATTTTTGTAAATTATATAATGTGATGTCACTTGTTAAAAAATATAGTGTAGTGCATAGTGAAATGCATTATCTTTTAAAAAGAAAGGAAAACAGCATGCAAGGAGAGTGCCTTTATAAAGAAGATTTACTGCATTAGCAGCACCTTGGTTTCAGGACAAGGGTCAGCTAATTAGTGTCTTTAGGTCAAATTCAGCCCGCTGCCTGTTATTGTAAATAAAGTTTTATTGGAACACATACACACACACACTCACAAAATTAAAAAGCACAAGAATTGGGAACCAGTGGGAAGCATTAATCCTTTTAACTATAGAATCAACACTAAACAACTGTAGGAATTATGATTATAGAACAGAACGTAAAGGGCCGGCCTGTGGCTCACTCGGTAGAGTGCGGTGCTGATAACACCAAGGCCGCGGGTTCGGATCCTATATAGGGATGGCCGGTTTGCTCACTGGCTGAGCGTGGTGCTGACAACACCAAGCCAAGGGTTGAGATCCCCTTACCGGTCATCTTTAAAAAAAAAAAAAAAAGAACAGAACGTAAATACAAACAGAAGACTCATTTTAAAAAATAAGAGTGCCGATATCCCCACCCTTTAATTTCTTCTAATTTAAATTGAATAATGCAATTTTTTTTAAAAAACATGATTTCAATTTCTTAATGTTTTTCATGGTATTTTAACCTTAGAAAGACTGTATAGACATAATACCTCTTGTGGCAGAAAAAAAAATTAAAATCTGGAATTTGGAGATTCTAGTTCTTTTCCTATAACTTCTTTTTGTTCTGTTAAATACGAGTAAATGAAAATATACCACCTGTTACTTTTTAAAAGTATCTGTAGTACTGTTTGTTTATCCAAAGTCATGTGTATTTATCTATCCACTCCTCTATTTAGGTAGCAAATCTCTCTCTCTGGATACATGTATTAATAGTGGTTGCTTCTAAAAATTGGGGGTAATTGATTACTTTCTTTTTTGTATTTTTATACATTGTTTAGTACAGGGATCATGGGTAATTGTCATAAAAAAATTGTCACTATATTTAAATTTTATTTTTAAAGTTTTTGCATGAAAAATATAGGGAAGAAAGTAAACTCTTAAGATTTACAATATGTAGAAAACACTCATATTCCACATTTTTTCGAATGTGGGGACCCTTGAGAAGAAGTAGACGGCATTGCTCAGGATGTTAGATTTTCTCAGAGCATACTTCTCTGGAGTGTCCACCTCCTATTATCCTGTGAAATATGCAGAGTTGGATGGAAACTAATGTAATAGGTCCCCACTGACATCAAGAGCTGTCAACACACAACCTATTCACTAGCGAGAGAGAATATTTTTGACCTTCTCTCTAGAGAGTGAAATGTTTCTGGAATGGCAAAAGGGCACCTATTCTTAGAAAAGCCCCGTCAATTAGAGTCTTCCTCTGACAGTACTCAGAATATGTGAAATTCAAGAAAGTTCCTTTTCTTTATCCTGAGCAAACGTGTCCATATGGTAAGGTCACATCAGCCACACGGATAAGAGACACACTCCTCATTTCCTTATGTTCTCTCAGGGAAAAAGAGAAAGTTGAACAACAGCTGAAATCCCTACAGGTCGTTACTTTGAAAGAAATTCCACTTGAATTGATAAGTAATGAGAGAATTGAACAGAATTGCATATCTTTGAGCAGAAATGCATGGGTGTGTCTGACAGGGCACTGCTCCAAATTATCAATGCATTGTTTAAATAATTGAGATATTATTCCTTGGCTTATTTGCCTTGCCCAGATCTGTTATATAGGACCAGCCTCTATACTTCCCTTCCCCCCTGAAATATCTTACTCAGATATGCTTCTATTTTCCCCACATAGAATCCAATCCCCCTCTCTGCTGCTTACCTGGATCCTTTCCACTATCCAGGCTCTATTTGAGTTCTATGCATTTACACCATTCTTCCTACTCCAGCTTAGACTCATACATCCCCCTCTTTGACTCCACATTACACCAGATATCCGGAGACAGTACGGGTTAAGTATTTGGACTCTGCAGTTAGATGTCCTGAATTTGAATCCCAATACCATTATTTACTAGCATTGCGACCTTTGTCAGGTTTATGCAGAGTGATGAGTTGGTGTTTGTTCTCTCATCTGTAAAATATAACTAATAATTGTACTTGCCACTCAGAATTACTGTCACAATTAAATAAGATTATAACTATAAAGCGTTAATATTGTTACCACCATCTGATGGTAATTCTTTGTGTGCTAGCTTAGTTTTCCAAAAATAATTGCAAACTTCCTTGTGTCGAATCCACGTCTGATGTCTAGCACAATTATGGTCACTGAATAGAGGGTAAGTAAATATTGATTCATTTATTTCAGCACAATGTTGTAGAAAAAGTCCTTAACTGGAAAAGAAGAAAACAAGACTTCTTTTCTTCTAGATTGCCATCAAGAATCTGTAATCTTGAATAAGTCACTGACCTTTCTAGTTTTTAATGTTCTTACTGATTAAAAATAAAACAAGTCTAAATTTGTAAGATTTTGTATACATAGCAAGTCATCTATGAGAACTAAATGGGTAATAGCTTAAATACAGAGGGAAGATGCTAGAGAGAAGTCATTTTGTGATTTATTTTATCTAAATTAAAAACTGCACCCTTCTTTTTTACAGTTAGAAAAAAAGCCAACAATCTTTACCTACTTAATAACAANAATGTAACTAATAATTGTACTTGCCACTCAGAATTACTGTCACAATTAAATAAGATTATAACTATAAAGCGTTAATATTGTTACCACCATCTGATGGTAATTCTTTGTGTGCTAGCTTAGTTTTCCAAAAATAATTGCAAACTTCCTTGTGTCGAATCCACGTCTGATGTCTAGCACAATTATGGTCACTGAATAGAGGGTAAGTAAATATTGATTCATTTATTTCAGCACAATGTTGTAGAAAAAGTCCTTAACTGGAAAAGAAGAAAACAAGACTTCTTTTCTTCTAGATTGCCATCAAGAATCTGTAATCTTGAATAAGTCACTGACCTTTCTAGTTTTTAATGTTCTTACTGATTAAAAATAAAACAAGTCTAAATTTGTAAGATTTTGTATACATAGCAAGTCATCTATGAGAACTAAATGGGTAATAGCTTAAATACAGAGGGAAGATGCTAGAGAGAAGTCATTTTGTGATTTATTTTATCTAAATTAAAAACTGCACCCTTCTTTTTTACAGTTAGAAAAAAAGCCAACAATCTTTACCTACTTAATAACAATAACAACTACAAAAAAAAAAAAACCCTACCTCCAAAAGTCAACACTTTCTCACCAAGGAGAGTTGAGTGTTAAAAAATTTAACATATGTTAAAACATGTCTTGGAGACTGTCCAGCTCAGTCTATAAAATGCTGTGAGCTTTCAGACTGTAGGCAGCAGCTGCTAACATGGTATGTTCTGGCTATGTGTATCTCATGCATTTTTTAAGGCTCTGCTTTAAATGCAGGTTTATCAATAAAAATGCCACCAGAAAACAGCTTTGAAATTTTAATCTCTTCCGGAAATAAAAGGTTTCCTCAAGGCAGGCTTGGCACTGGTTGTGTCTGAACGCTATCCACTTTCATTATACAAGGAATTTTCTTACAGCTGCTAAATTCTAATTTTGCAAGAAAAAAATATGCAGCTCTGCACCTCTCATCCTCAAAAGCAGCATGATTTAAGCCTTTATTGTGTCAGTCATGAATTGTCTCTCCTGTAGGCTCACAATGTCATAATATTCTTTTAGATTAATGAGGATTCCTACAATTACAGAGTAGAAACCATCACGGTGCATGGCAGAGCCTGTCTAATGGCTGAAATTACTGTGAATGCTAATACATTAGCCAAGATTACAAGAGGAATTACTGCTGTCACTAAATCAAAAGGGTCTACAATTGAAAGATGGACAGCTCTGCCATCTTTCAAAGTCATTTTGGGGAGAAGGCAAATTACAGCAGGGGACATTTTTATTCCTTTTTTACATATTATATGTAATACTTCAGGCTGCCTAGGAAATTAGCAAAGAGGTTTTTTTCAAAAGGCTCATATCTGCAGAATGCAATGCCTTTACTAACTAGCTTATACATACAGAACTGAAACATGTGCGTAATTCTCTTAGGTAAACTCGGCACAGTTTCCTCATTTCTCAGACTTGGATAGTTGCAGTGCTGGCCATATATGGTATAGATTCTGAACAGAAAACTAGAATAAGAAACTTTGTTTCTCACTTATCCTCCACTCTGCTCCAGGAAACACTACCTTTTAAAGATAAGTATGAATATATTGTTCCATTGTTTTACACCTCTGGACGAAGTTCAGATTCTCCAGCATGAAAATAGAGTTATCTACACGTCACCTCTGCAGCCTCACTTCTTCCAGGAAGCTTGTGCTCTAGACCATGGGTGATAATTCCTTCTATTCTCTGTGCCTTTATGCATGCTGTTTTGTGCATAGAATCATCCGTTCTCATAAGGCTTACTACTCTGAATTAATGTGATCGGTATCTGTCAATTTTTCTCTATAGAACTATTCTGTCCAATGCAATAGCTCCCAGATACATGTAACTATTTAAATTAATTTAAATGAAGTAAATAGAAGAATTCAGTTCCTCAGTTGGATTACCCACATTCCACTACTCAACAGCCATGCATAATTAATGGCTACCAAATTAGACTGTGAAGATGTGAAACATTTCCATTATCATAGAACGTTCTACCAGACAATGGTGCTTTAGAATGTGAGGTCAGGGACTATTCTGTATCTCTTAGTTTCTAGACAAACAAACAAACAGAAGAAAACACACCTAATTAGGTAGTGGCCCCTGAAAGATATGTCCAAGTCCTAACTCACAGAAACTGTGAACGCAACCTTATTTGGAAATAGGGTTTTTGTAGATGTAATTAGGGATTTTAAGATAACATTACCCTGGATTTAGGGTTGTTCTTTAATCAGATAACTCATGTCCTTAAAAGAGAAAGGAGAGGGAGACTTGAAACAGAAATACAGAAGAGAGAACATGTGAAGATGGAAGCAGAGATTGGAGCAATCCATCTACAAACCAAAGAATGCCAGATTGCCAGCAACCATCAGAAGCTAGGAGAGAAGCTTGTAACAGATCATCCCTCAAGGAGTCGCCCAGAAGGAACCAACCCTGCTAACACCCTGATTTTGGTCTTCTGGCATCCTGAACAATGAGAGAATAAACGTCTGTTGCTTTAAACCACCCAGATTGTGGCGATTTGTTACAGCAGCCCTAGAAAACTAATGCACCTGCCCCTTCATAAGAAAGAAACATTCTAAGGATACTGTAATTGCAACAAAGGGAATTGAATGTAGGGAATAGTTACACAGATGATAATAATTGCTGAGCATCATCATAAGGGTGAGGTAACCGGAGATTAGCTGTGCCAGGAAGACACCACCACACTAGGTTAGAGAGACAAATGGGGCAGAAAGTTACTTAGAAGTTTCTGGAGCCCTGGAGCTAAGGGCACCTGCCTCCAGTTGGCATGTGGTAAGCCTGGAGCCATAGAGAAGATGTGCTGAACTTATTAAAATATAAAAAAGTCTGGGGAAACTTATGTGATCACATATTATTTCAGTTGACTTGATATAGAACAGATCACAATAAAAGTTTACCAAAACATTGTTTTTTCCTCTCCTTCTTAATTCCTCAAGAATTGAGGATAAAACCCCCTTTTTTTTCCTCCTGATTTCTCCAGTACTTTTCCTAAATTCTGATCGGGGTACAGTTGGTCTTTGTTATCCTTAGGTTTTGTATCTGTGGGTTCAACCAACCATGAGTGGAAAACATTTTTAAAAATTGAAATAAAAAATAACAGTGCCACAATAAAAATTAATAAGAACAAAATATACAGTATCACATAGCATTTACATTGTGTTAGGTATTATAAGTAATCTAGAAATGACTTAAAGTATACAGGAAGATGTCCATAGTTTATATGCAAATACTATACCTTTTTTTACCAGGGAGTCCTGGAACCAATCCCTCATAGACAGCGAGGGACAGCTGGACATTTTCCACCACCTTGGGACATTCAGAGCTTGGCATTTAGAGCATGATATACCGGTGATTTTCTTTTCANGCTCTGCTTTAAATGCAGGTTTATCAATAAAAATGCCACCAGAAAACAGCTTTGAAATTTTAATCTCTTCCGGAAATAAAAGGTTTCCTCAAGGCAGGCTTGGCACTGGTTGTGTCTGAACGCTATCCACTTTCATTATACAAGGAATTTTCTTACAGCTGCTAAATTCTAATTTTGCAAGAAAAAAATATGCAGCTCTGCACCTCTCATCCTCAAAAGCAGCATGATTTAAGCCTTTATTGTGTCAGTCATGAATTGTCTCTCCTGTAGGCTCACAATGTCATAATATTCTTTTAGATTAATGAGGATTCCTACAATTACAGA
Source organism: Galeopterus variegatus (assembly GCF_000696425.1). Lineage (NCBI taxonomy): Eukaryota > Metazoa > Chordata > Mammalia > Dermoptera > Cynocephalidae > Galeopterus > Galeopterus variegatus. The sequence goes on from NW_007729317.1 coordinate 230,985, forward strand.
GTAGAAACCATCACGGTGCATGGCAGAGCCTGTCTAATGGCTGAAATTACTGTGAATGCTAATACATTAGCCAAGATTACAAGAGGAATTACTGCTGTCACTAAATCAAAAGGGTCTACAACTGAAAGATGGACAGCTCTGCCATCTTTCAAAGTCATTTTGGGGAGAAGGCAAACTAATACATTAGCCAAGATTACAAGAGGAATTACTGCTGTCACTAAATCAAAAGGGTCTACAATTGAAAGATGGACAGCTCTGCCATCTTTCAAAGTCATTTTGGGGAGAAGGCAAATTACAGCAGGGGACATTTTTATTCCTTTTTTACATATTATATGTAATACTTCAGGCTGCCTAGGAAATTAGCAAAGAGGTTTTTTTCAAAAGGCTCATATCTGCAGAATGCAATGCCTTTACTAACTAGCTTATACATACAGAACTGAAACATGTGCGTAATTCTCTTAGGTAAACTCGGCACAGTTTCCTCATTTCTCAGACTTGGATAGTTGCAGTGCTGGCCATATATGGTATAGATTCTGAACAGAAAACTAGAATAAGAAACTTTGTTTCTCACTTATCCTCCACTCTGCTCCAGGAAACACTACCTTTTAAAGATAAGTATGAATATATTGTTCCATTGTTTTACACCTCTGGACGAAGTTCAGATTCTCCAGCATGAAAATAGAGTTATCTACACGTCACCTCTGCAGCCTCACTTCTTCCAGGAAGCTTGTGCTCTAGACCATGGGTGATAATTCCTTCTATTCTCTGTGCCTTTATGCATGCTGTTTTGTGCATAGAATCATCCGTTCTCATAAGGCTTACTACTCTGAATTAATGTGATCGGTATCTGTCAATTTTTCTCTATAGAACTATTCTGTCCAATGCAATAGCTCCCAGATACATGTAACTATTTAAATTAATTTAAATGAAGTAAATAGAAGAATTCAGTTCCTCAGTTGGATTACCCACATTCCACTACTCAACAGCCATGCATAATTAATGGCTACCAAATTAGACTGTGAAGATGTGAAACATTTCCATTATCATAGAACGTTCTACCAGACAATGGTGCTTTAGAATGTGAGGTCAGGGACTATTCTGTATCTCTTAGTTTCTAGACAAACAAACAAACAGAAGAAAACACACCTAATTAGGTAGTGGCCCCTGAAAGATATGTCCAAGTCCTAACTCACAGAAACTGTGAACGCAACCTTATTTGGAAATAGGGTTTTTGTAGATGTAATTAGGGATTTTAAGATAACATTACCCTGGATTTAGGGTTGTTCTTTAATCAGATAACTCATGTCCTTAAAAGAGAAAGGAGAGGGAGACTTGAAACAGAAATACAGAAGAGAGAACATGTGAAGATGGAAGCAGAGATTGGAGCAATCCATCTACAAACCAAAGAATGCCAGATTGCCAGCAACCATCAGAAGCTAGGAGAGAAGCTTGTAACAGATCATCCCTCAAGGAGTCGCCCAGAAGGAACCAACCCTGCTAACACCCTGATTTTGGTCTTCTGGCATCCTGAACAATGAGAGAATAAACGTCTGTTGCTTTAAACCACCCAGATTGTGGCGATTTGTTACAGCAGCCCTAGAAAACTAATGCACCTGCCCCTTCATAAGAAAGAAACATTCTAAGGATACTGTAATTGCAACAAAGGGAATTGAATGTAGGGAATAGTTACACAGATGATAATAATTGCTGAGCATCATCATAAGGGTGAGGTAACCGGAGATTAGCTGTGCCAGGAAGACACCACCACACTAGGTTAGAGAGACAAATGGGGCAGAAAGTTACTTAGAAGTTTCTGGAGCCCTGGAGCTAAGGGCACCTGCCTCCAGTTGGCATGTGGTAAGCCTGGAGCCATAGAGAAGATGTGCTGAACTTATTAAAATATAAAACAGTCTGGGGTAACTTATGTGATCACATATTATTTCAGTTGACTTGATACAGTTGGCATGTGGTAAGCCTGGAGCCATAGAGAAGATGTGCTGAACTTATTAAAATATAAAAAAGTCTGGGGAAACTTATGTGATCACATATTATTTCAGTTGACTTGATATAGAACAGATCACAATAAAAGTTTACCAAAACATTGTTTTTTCCTCTCCTTCTTAATTCCTCAAGAATTGAGGATAAAACCCCCTTTTTTTTCCTCCTGATTTCTCCAGTACTTTTCCTAAATTCTGATCGGGGTACAGTTGGTCTTTGTTATCCTTAGGTTTTGTATCTGTGGGTTCAACCAACCATGAGTGGAAAACATTTTTAAAAATTGAAATAAAAAATAACAGTGCCACAATAAAAATTAATAAGAACAAAATATACAGTATCACATAGCATTTACATTGTGTTAGGTATTATAAGTAATCTAGAAATGACTTAAAGTATACAGGAAGATGTCCATAGTTTATATGCAAATACTATACCTTTTTTTACCAGGGAGTCCTGGAACCAATCCCTCATAGACAGCGAGGGACAGCTGGACATTTTCCACCACCTTGGGATATTCAGAGCTTGGCATTTAGAGCATGATATACCGGTGATTTTCTTTTCGTCCTGGAACCAATCCCTCATAGACAGCGAGGGACAGCTGGACATTTTCCACCACCTTGGGACATTCAGAGCTTGGCATTTAGAGCATGATATACCGGTGATTTTCTTTTCAAAAAAATTATCCTAAAAAAACAACTCTCTTTTCCTACACACTCAGTCCCTGGCCAATTCTTCTGTAGCCTGCCTGATTTCACGGCTTTAGAACATCATTGTGTTTTTGATCCCTATACAGTCCCTCTGGCCTGTATCAAATCACCTTACTTTTTCCATCAGAGTGGTCCTCTTTAGTTTCCTTTATATTACCATTTCACACATGAAAAATTCTTTGTATGCTTTTTTGGCAGGGATATTTGTCTGTGATCTGAGATACCCTTCTTATTACTGTCCTCCCTTGCAACTTAAAATTTCCCAAAATTCTTATTATCATTTAAAATGGCTTCTGTGACTACAGACCAGGGCTTATTGAGGTAAGTATATGTTTAGGAAAGAGAGCTATTTTCTTCCATCCTTCTATCACCCCAATCTATTCTAACTGTCTAATGTTTAGTATCATCTGCATGTGTAAGTGATGATTTTTGTTGGGAAAATAGAATAATTTAATCAGACCCCCTCACCTTGGGTCTGGTTGGAGGTGGTGTGGCACATTCTTTGTAAGCAAGTTCTGTGTGGATGGAATTAGTGCACATGGGCAGTGCCACCACCTGGCTGGCATTTTACTGCTTCAGGCATCTGCCCCGCATGGCCATGCTCTTGAACCTACAGCTCCAAGGAACTTTTTGCCACTTACCTATCTCATAGACCTGCGTGTGAGGAGTCTGGTGACCCAGCCTGGTGTGTGATGTGTCGGCCTACTGAATGTACGTTGAACTGCCCATCAGTATGACTGAAGTATTCCCACGGAGGATCACACCAGTGGTGACTACTAACCAGACATATATGGCTAATAGTTAAAAGGACAGAAATGTAAGCCTTAAGGCATACTGAATGGACAAGAGGTTATGTAAATGTAAGGGTCATTTATCCGCATTAAGGGAACATTGTGGAAGATGCTGAGCATGTAGATTGTATGGCAAGGGACCCTGAAGGGGTGGACAGTTGGGAAATAGAATAATTTAATCTGGACCCCTCACCTTGGGTCCAGTTGGGGGTGGTGCAGCACATTCTTTGTAAGCAAGCTGTGTGTGGGTGGAATTAGTGCACTTGAGCAGTGCCACCACCTGGCTGGCATTTTACTGCCTCAAGTGTCTGCCCTGCATGGCCATGCTCTTTAGCCTACAGCTCCAAGGAACTTTTTGCCACTTACCTATCTCATAGACTTGTGTGTGAGGGATCTGGTGACCCCGTAGTGCACTTGAGCAGTGCCACCACCTGGCTGGCATTTTACTGCCTCAAGTGTCTGCCCTGCGTGGCCATGCTCTTTAGCCTACAGCTCCAAGGAACTTTTTGCCACTTACCTATCTCATAGACTTGTGTGTGAGGGATCTGGTGACCCCACCTGGTGTGCGAGGGGTCTGGACACCCAGTCTGGCATGTGAAGGGTTTGTGACCCAGTCTGAACAATGGGCTTGAGGGGTCTGTGAGCTCTAGACTCAGCCCTAGACTCAGCCCTAGCTTGATAATTGGCATAGTTAGTGCACGATTACAGTCAGGTAAAAGAGCCCAACAGTTTTAAACTCAGGAGATGTTGTGAGATTGTGAATTATCTCAGCCTAATGACAAAAGAAGTTAGTGATCAACACAGTTATAAAGAATGTGGGGTCTGGAGACAGGCTGCCCTGGGTTTCAATCTAGCTATAATATTTACCTTCTATCGGGTCTTGGGCAACTCTCTTTCTGTGTCCTAGTTCTTCTCTATGTCTAATGTCCTAATTTTCTCATCTCTAGAATATGAATAATTCAAGAGCCCGTCACATAGATTGCTTAGGTTAAACTAGATTGTATTTGTAAAACATGTAGAGCATATGTCCAATTAATGTCATATGTGGTATTGTTATTATTGCTGTTATTATTATTGTTGGGAATTGGGACAAGAATCATGGGTGGTGCCAGGCAGAGGCGGGTTATAGAAACACGATCAGGGCTTCATTTGGAAGGATGGGAAAGTCATGAAGGACATGAAGGGCCATGCCCTGAGGATAGTTTGGTCCTGGGATGTAGACATCAAAGAAATCTAACCTGATCCTGTGGAAGGCCCTGCCTAGGCATGTTCTTATACATTATCCCATGCAGTCTTCACTGTGAGCCCATGAGGCAGATCTTCACAACTTTGTTTCATGCACGAAGAGACTGAGCTAGAAAAATGAGTTAAGACCCATTGGAAAGCATGAGGGCTGTGAATCCAAACAAACTCAAGTTTGAATACCAGCTCTGTTACATACCAGTCTTGCAGTGTTGTGGACATCATGTCACCTTTTGAAGCCACACATTTTTCATCTGTAAGATGGAATATTACTGCCTATACTGCAGAGTTTTGTAAGGATTTGAGAAATGAGTATAGGCCCTCAAATAGTGTTCTGGGTGGTACAGGCTCTCAATAAATGGTAATTGCTTTTATCCATTACTGTGAAGGCCAGTTTATCTGGTGTGCTGGCTAAGGAGAGATCACCAGTTATATGCTTCCATGTGGTTCTGAACTTCATCTTCACAGGATCATTCTTATAATCATGTTTCTTTCTTGTTAGAAGGAAAGCTCCATGAGGACAGGAACCGTATTTATCTTACTTACCACACTATCTCCAATACCTACCTGGCACATTCAGGTGCTGAAAACTATTGGGTATCTGACAGGTTGACTATTGGGAAAATGGAATGGTTTGGTCAGGCCCCCTCGCCTCGGGTCTGGTTGGGTGTGGTGCAGCACATTCTTTGTAAACAAATTGGGTGTGTGGGTGGAGTTAGTGTGCATGCATGCCAATGTATTTTTAGTTTGTTGCTATTGTGTTCATTGGAGAGTATGTGGAACAGCAGCCCTGAACTGCTGGTCAGCAGAAATCTCATGTCTAAAAAGAGAGCATGTTTAATTTGCTGGCAGCTGTTCAGTTTTTCCTTGGACTTTGCCAGTAGCAGGTGAGTTTCAGAGTTTCTCTTTGGACTGCCTAGCTCCTAGACATGTATGTGCTAATTAAAGATGACTCTTTCTTCAGCCAAGGCTCCAAGGACCTTTCTTCTGGTTACCTAGCTCATAGACCTGCGTGTAAAGGGTTTGTGAGCCAGTGTGGATGATGGGCTTAAGGGGTCTATGAGCTCCGGACCAAGCCCTAGCTCAACATTGAGTTTTAGAGCAGTGTTCTGGGCAGAGAGGAATGTCAGCTGCAGTCTGGCCATGAATGAGATGTGCACAAAATGTGCTCATGGTGAACATCAGCATCTTTTGGAAATGCTGGACATCATCCACCACGAGCAAAATACAGAGGTTTCAGAGGAAGGAACTGTGCACATAAATGTCAAGCAAATTGGACCTAAGAGATCCATTTGGCAGTGTTGGTGTATACTCTAAGGTGAGGTTTAGAATTTGTTCACAGTCTTTGATTTCTTCCATCTTTCCTCTCTACGTGTAGGTCTACTTCACAAGTTTATCACTCTCACCATGTTATGTTTCTACTCTCAGGGAGGCCTTCTGTTCCCTTAGGTATAATTAGCAATCCCACTCAGGAAATGTCTGCTACATAAACAATGTCATATCATATGTTTGTGTCTGTAGGGAGTTGACTGAGGGAAACTAAAATTTAGAGCTGATCATATCCAAGTAGGCTCCACTTCCCCTACATAAATAAAGGCTTTGCAATTTCTACCTGCAATTTATTAGTTTTGTAGGGAAGGAAGTACACTCCTAATAAGCAAGTGAACATATGCACCAGTTTCACTGGGGTGGTCCCATTTTGCCTGAGGCAGTACCAGGTAATACCTGTTGTTCTAGACTAATTATTCACCATGTCCTCTTTTAAGAGTATTCCATTTAGGATAATAAAATGTATGGTTCTCTTACATATACAGAAATTCATAATCGGGTTCTTCTAAATCCAATCTAATTTATCTCTGCCACACCCTGCTGTGAGACCCTGCGAATGTCCCTTTCCTGACCTGCACCCCCGCTGTGCTCATCTTCAGTTCTGCACTTAATCCACACACCCTAGAGCCCCCACTTGCCTGCTCTGTGGTTGCCCACGTTTCGTCCTTCATTGTCCATCTTTCCTTACATCCTTTCCAACATCTTCCTTAGTTGCTCTACATTGATTCTCTTTGACAGTGAGTTACAGTAGTTTTTCTTGGTATCATACAATTTGCTTTTCATTACACAGACTTTTTCATTGTTTTCTAATTGTGTCTTCCACTCAGTTGGCAAATTTCTCAACAACTTCAAATGATTCAAATATTTCTATCCCATCTATTTCTTTCCTTTATTATTTTTTTTTTCCTTAACACAGTGCTGCTTACTCAACAAGCACAAGTTAAGGAATCAGAAGAACTGGAAGGATATTTGAGATTAGCAATCAGGTCCCTCATTTGAAAAATGAAGAAATGTATTCAAAGATATTGAGAGATTAGCTCAAAGTCTTAGAATTTATCAGTGAAAGAGCTTGGCTTACGGTTCTGATCTCCCAATTTATAGTGCAGTACTTTTTCCATATTACAATTCTGTCTTATTTAATAGTGTTAACTCATTTAGTTATTTCATATATGTTTTTAAAGATGAAAGCATGTCTGTCTTTTAGTTTCTCAGGATATGATTCAATGCATCAAACCCAAAGCAAAGGTGACAATCAGTCCAGCCTCACAAGTAAACAAAAAAATACACAGTGTGAAGTCAGTAGTTCCAGCTTAGCCACATAGTCTAAGCACATTCTCATGCCTTCCTGGCACTTAGAATTCTGCAATTTGGAGAAGGATTCTTTTGATGTAAGTTTTACTATTCTACTAAAATGCCCATGAGAAATATAGCTAATTAAACTTTACTCTGCATCTATATGTGGGAATTTTGATTTATTAAATTCTTAGAATTGAAATTTTGAAGATTGGAAAAAGAAGAAATTAAAATAACATTAGACTTTTTTGAAAGTAGGAGAAAAAGCCTCCCTAAAGAATCAAAGGAACACCAAATTGGGGGCAAGGCGGAGGGGGGATCTGGAAACATGGATAACAACTCAAGGGAAGTTATAAATGGATCCAGCTCTGAAAATAACGATTCATGGTATCTAAAGAAAATGTTTATCCTTTCTACTTCATTGATTTCTAGGATGAGCACTTGTGTTGTTGTTGTTGTTGTTAGAACAGCTTTTTTGTTTGTTTGTTTTTATAACTCTTTTCCTAAAAAGAAAGAATGCATTAGTTCAAAGTATCTTCTAGACCAACTTATAATTAGCAGAGGGATGAACCAACAACAAAATGCCTGAAGTTGAGTAAATAAACAAACATTTTACACTCCCATTTTTAGACAGCCCTGCAAAGCAAATGACTTGGGAAATACATGGGAAGATTAATAGTCTTTGGGAAGAGCAGATTTCTGAGATGTTTCATAAACCATGAAAGACTATACAAAGCCACAGAAGCAGGATGTGGGAAAAAATGAGGAGGGAAAGAGTGTAAGTAATAGGCAGCATTTGTTTGCAGGCTTCTCCTTTTGGGGAATGTCTTGGACCTCCATAGCATTTCTCTCTTTTCTTCATCTGTTCAGTAGATGCTGACCTCTCCAGATGGGTGCAGGCACTGTCAGCTGAGACACTACTCGACACACTTTCCTCAATAATGGAATCCAATTTTTGTTCAAATATCAGAGAGTTGGAGGTGGTACTGTGAAGTGGGGTGAGGTACATTCAAGAAATGAATCATGTTTAGTCTAAGTCAGTTGTAGGAGTCCTATGTCCCTTGAGAGCAACGGATTGGAGGTGGGCATATGACTGGATGTTTGCCAGTGGGACCTGAAGGGATCTTTAATGAAGCTGCTCTGGGAAAGGTTTTCTTCTTCAATCAGAAGAGCAAGGTCCTGGAGATATTTTCCCTTTCTTTCTGCCTTTGGACCTAGGCATATGAAGATGTGGTGCTTGGTGCTATAATGATTGTCTTGTAATTGTGAAGAGAAAGCCAAAAGAATGAGAATCAAAATTCTTCCTCAAGAATTCTGCCTTGGAATAAAATAATTCTAGCTCCACCTGGCTTGTCTCTGGTTAGAAAAAAAAAAATAATGTGAACCCTGGAATTGCTAGCAACACTAGGCAATTGCCACTTCTCTGCACCAAACCTTCAGTGCTTTCCTATCTCATCAGGTGTAAAACCCAAAGTTTCACCATGGTCTGAAAGACCCTCCATGACCTGTCCCTGGTTATCATTTTGATCTCAGCTCTCATTTGCTTTTCTCTTGCTCACTCTAGTGCGGTTGTGCTGGATTCCCTGCAGTCCCAGAGAGCAAGTGTGAATGTTTCCACATTTACTGTTACAGGTTCCTGCCTGGTTTCCTTCCACCCTTATTGCAGTAGAGGCCTTTTCCCTAATTATCATAACACTAATTAAATAAATAATCACTTTATTGTCTATTCTGTTATCCTGATACATTTTTCTTTTTAAAACTCATCAGTTCACATTAGACACACACACACACACGCACACACACACACACACCTTTAGTGTTTGTCTCCTCACCCTAGCATACAAAATCTATAAGATTAAGGCCAACGTTCACTGCTTGATTTTTTCCAGTGCCTAGAAGAGTGCATGGCTAACAGTAGCCACCAGTACATTTGCTGAATGAAGGAATCGCTGAGAACTCTTCTGCCACCCATTAACTGACCTGAGTCCAGACCTGCCAGAGCCATTGTCCAGCCACTGAGCCTTCGGTAATCAGATCGGTTACTGTCTCCCACTCCACCTTCCTCCTTTCTGTTCTCCAGATGTAAGGAATGGGAAGAAGAGAAAGGAGCAATAAAGTTACTTAGATTAATGAGCCTCAGGTCCCTGCACAATTTTACTTGTGAGTCTATTAGCAACTGGCCTTTGGGTCAGAGAATCAACTAGAAAGAAAATCTAAGGAAATCCAACTGATGCTTTGAAATTTTGTCCTGAAGCCACACACTTGCCTTCTCCAGGGCATGGGCCAGCACTTCACAATCACCACTTGGACTGCTGTGTCCTTCCATGACCCAAGATGTGGGCCCCAAATCCCAAGTGAAGACAGCACTTATTTGTCATCTTTGTTGAAGGCCACACATTTAAGTCCTCCTTGTTATAGAGAAAATTCAGTGAACAGTCACTTTAGATTTACACATATTATAGCACATTCCTTCAGTACTCAGTGAAACTCATACAAGAGTTATGGGATGAATTTGAAGAAAAGAGTGAAAAATCCTGGTCTCAACCACCTCAAACAGTCACTTTAGATTTACACATATTATAGCACATTCCTTCAGTACTCAGTGAAACTCATACCAGAGTTATGGGATGAATTTGAAGAAAAGAGTGAAAAATCCTGGTCTCAACCACCACTATCCTCTCATACCGACCTTCTAATAGTTGAACCAAGTCTGAGTAACATGACTTTTTCTCTAAGGCTTCTTAGTCCCACACATGAGAAGATGTCTGGGACTACCTGGCCAACCTTATTTCTAAGACATAACCTTAAATATTCTGAATATTAAAATGAGAAAAACAGTGGCTCTCAGCAAGGACCCTTCCTGTAAATTAAAATGAGAAAAACAGTGGCTCTCAGCAAGGATGCATCAAAGTCTCTTGAATCCCCAGCCAATTGCTGGGAAAGTATCAGATGTATTTAGAAGTCATTTTGACTAGTTAGTCAACAGCCTCCACTAACGTGGAAATGAGTCTCAGAAAACTTAATCAGCATATTCAAGAAATGTTTGGTTTGGGTTCAGTGAAATCTCTGATTACCCATGGAATGCAAGCCCTAAGATCTCCTAAAGATAAAACAAATCTCTATCTTTTTTTTTTCCTTTTTTTGTCTTTTTTCGTGTCCAGCAACGGATCGCAACCCTCAGTGTCGCGCCCGTACCGGACCGGGACTGG
>NW_007729317.1:242553-244781 GCF_000696425.1 Galeopterus variegatus
CTGGTACCCCAAGAGAGTCTTCCAGAACCAGTAGAAAACTTGTAGGTGGAAATACAAGTAAGAGAGTCTATGCATTTCGACGAGGAGGCTCAGAACCAAATTTTTCAATCCACCTTTAATAATTATATACAATCTCTGGTATTCATTTTGGTTATTAAGATCATTGTTTTATTATTATCCCTTTTGCCTTTACATAGATTTCTTTCCTATTTTATTCTATCATATTATATGTGTATTGTATCAAGCTACATCGATTTTGATATGATTGGAGACTTTTATTTACCCAAGGCCTTGATCTATTTGGTTGTCCTATATTCAAACAACAAAATTTGTCTAACTGACAAGTATTTTAAAGCAATTGTTTGCTAAATGCTTACAATGCGTTCAATACTTCATAATGAAAAATTTTTAAAAGAACCATCTCTGCTTCAAATGACTTGTATTCTCTTTGTTGTGTATAAGCTCACAAACACTTCTTATTGGTTACTATAGTAGGCAAAGGGGGAAATAAACATTTACTAAATTGGTAATGTATAGCAGGTCTTTAACATATTTCATTTAGTATTCATAACAACCCTTGAAGCTATATAATATGGTTTCCATTTTAAAAAATTAGAAAAAAAATCACAGAAGTTAAATAATTTGCCCAAATTACTGAAAGCATTTTCTATTTATAAACAACTGGGATGGGAACCCGGTGTGTGATCTGCACAATCCAAGCTCTTTCTCTTGCATTCACTGTAAACAACACAAGGAGTCCTATCATGACGTGTGGCACTATTTTTTACAGGAATGCACAGAAAACGAACAGTGTAGGCTGGCATAGTAGAAAGAGATTTCATGGGAAGAGGTGGGATTTGAGCTGAGCTTTAAAAGATGGGCGGTAGTTGGACAGGCAGAAGAGGACTCAAGGCAAGAAGATGTATATAGATAAAGACGTGAAGATGGAAGGAACATAGTACACTCAGTGGTCAGTGAGAGGGTCCATCTTTTTGGAGAGAAGGATTCAGTTTGGGAGTCAACATAATGGGGACCTATGATTCTAAGATTAATTTAATGCTATATTAATGCACCAATAATTGCAGATGACAGAAATGAAAGCAATGACAAAATGATGATAATAATAGTTGTAATCGCTCATTGAGTTCACACGGTTTGCCAAGTAGTGCCCTAAGCACATGCACCATTTCACGTAATCGTCACAACCATGGGAAAAAGACAGTACTATTACACATAGTTTACAGTGGTAGAAACTAAAGTTCACAAATTAACAACCAAATCAGGGTCACATGGAGAGCAAGTCACTATGCTTACCTCTCATATAACACTATCTCAGAGTGTGTGTCGACTTTTCAGAGCTACGTCACAGAGTGGGAGCTAGGCAAAAGTGAAATTTCAGTTGTTAAAATACACTGGAGTTTACAGAGGTATTAAATAATACTAATGAAGAGAATTTTGGAGAGTTCCATCAATGGCATGGTAAGTCTGTTTTACAAATAAGAAAACTGAGGTTCAGTGATGTTAATTGTCCAAATCACAAGATTATAATACTAGTCTCTGGGCTTCCAACCTAATATTCCTTCTATTGCTTTTAGGCTGAGTCAAAATACCATCCCCTCACTTACTTTTTTGTTTGTTTTTCCAGTCCAGAATTACAAAGTATAACAATGTTGTGGGTGTCTTTTTGTCAAATCTACTACTTATTTCAACAAAGAGGTTTTGCCTATCCACATAAAATTAATATATTACTGTGATTATCAGTGTTTTTTTAAATCACAGTAAAATCTGAATACTATTTTTCCAGAAAGATAAACTATACAGATTGTAACATTGAGATATATCTTGCTAGTTTGATGTTTAATATTTTTAATTAAAAATAATGAGAAGTGCCGAATAAATTTGCCTTAAGTGAGAGAACTAAATTATGGTTGGATGATGTGATTAGTAATAGCTTCTGGACCAAGGAAGGAAGTTACTAGGGTTACAACATCTCTCCCTTTTGAAGGAGAAGCCCAGTTGCAGAAAATCTTCTTAGTCAATTTTCCCCCAAAGTAGAGATCCAAACAACTATTTTGGAGAAACTACAATATAAAGAAATTTTTAATAAAAGATATCTCATAAGCAGATGGGTAAAACTAGTATGGGTTAATATCTGAATTTTTGGGCCGGCCCGGTGGCGCACTGGATAGTGCGCCGCTTGGGAAGCGCGGCGGCGCTCCCGCCCGAGG
>NW_007729317.1:245245-248950 GCF_000696425.1 Galeopterus variegatus
GAGAGAGAGAGAGAGAGAGAGAGAGAGAGAGAAAGAAAGAAAGAGAAAATGTTGACTAATGTACTACAGTTTGAATGCATGTGTGTCCCTCCAAAATTCATATGATGGAATCTAACACCCATTGTGATGGTATTGAGAGGTGTGCCTTTGGGGAATTAATTATATCATGAGGGCTCCAACCTCCCAAATGGATTAGTGCCCTTATGAGAAGAGCTAAAGGGAACTAGGTAAACCTTTTGTCCTTCCATCTCTTCTACCATGTGAGGACATAGCAACAAGGTACCATCCTGGAAGCAGAAACCAGGCCCTTGTCAGATACTGAACCCGCCAGCACATTGATCTTGGACTTCCAGCCTCCAGAACTGAGAGAAATAAATTTCTGTTCTTTATAAGTTATCCAGTCTTAGGTGTTTTGTTAGAGCAGCACAAACAGACTAAGACATAATCTAGATGTCATTTTACCCTGTGCCCTTGACATGTCATTTCATTTTTAGGTGTGCCATAGTTCTTTTTCCCAGGAAAGTACCTTTTACACATTTTATCTTGGAATAATTATCAATAACATTCCATTTAACTCTCCAGAGTTTATCAGTTTGGTTTATGAATTAACCAATCACCCTTCTTATTTTGAGTGAACTCCAGTGAAGCATGTACCAGATGAAGCAAGTACTGGAATTACAAAGGGGTTCAGTTTTGATTCCTGCAGTGGGAGACAAAATGCAATTAGAAAAGATAAAGAAGGCAAATCTCCAATCTGCACAGTTCATTTCAGACGATGTTAGTATTGAGGAATAGCACACCTGTATCTCAGTTTCATTGCCAGATATTTCTCTATTGCCATCATAATTTGAGAGGAAGAGTTTTGTTTTGGATTCATACGGTTGGCAATAAGTAATTATCATACTTCAATTTTGAGAATAAGGAAAATGCCACCAGGCATTGGTCATTTTAACGGGTCAGGGAAAAGCTGTAGGTAAAGAAATAACAATTGACCCTCTTTGTACTATCTGGGGGAAAGGAGAGTAGTCAATTTAAGAATGTAGACATGAATTCAGGAAGGGATGCTGTTAGGGAAGAGAAAGAGCTGAGGTAAAAGAGCAGACTAGGGCCGGCCCAGTGGCGCACTGCTACAGCGCGCCGCTTGGGAGTGCGGCGGCGCTCCCGCCGAGGGTTCGGATCCCACATATAGACCGGTTCCTGCTCACTGGCTGAGCGAGGTGCGGACGCAACACTGAGGGTTGCGATCCGTTGCCGGTCACGAAAAAAGACAAAAAGGAAAAAAAATAAAAATAAAAAAAAAGAGTAGACTAAACAGATTAAGATTTACATTTTTAATCTAAAATTGAATAAATAATGTGGGGTCCAAGCTATAGGAGTTGGAGCAATTTAAACACCACATTAATAAAGTAACTTAAGACCACATATTATATTACATTGTGAATGGATTATCTATACAAGATCCCCACCGTATATAAGAAGAGCTGTGCCCTTGGACAGCAGAGTATAGTGGATAATATGAAGAAAGTTTGCTGATGAAAAGAAAAGCCACGAGGAGCAGTTTTCAGATGTGAATACCATTTTTTTTTAATCGGGGGGAGAGGTGGTAGCTGTGAAAAATGGCCCAAAACAAGCCAGCAAGCTGAGAACCAGCTGGGACAGTTCCATTTCAGGGAAGCCCTGGAGGTGCCATTTAATTACTGATCATTACACAAATAAATACTAACCAGAGGGAGTTTAACATTGCATTTTTTTCTCAGGTTAACCAAGGCAAATGGTGAGCGCAGATGGAAGATGACTGCCATCCGGGAGGGATCCCTTTACTCAGTCTTCAAACACTACCACAGAGGACTGGCCAAGTAACAATTAGTAGCCACTGTTCTAGAAAATTCCCAGACAGATGTAGATAGTGCCTGATTCTGCCACCTCTGGCGCTATATTCTTGTGGCCTAAATACTATAAAATGTCAGTTAGTAGAATATTTAAAAGCATGAGCTTCAGATATTGAGACCTAAGTTCTTATTTCAGCTATGCTGGTTTCTGGCAACATGATTTTGTCTAAAACAGCATAAATTCTCAGATTTGCTCTCACCACTGTGCTAAGGTTGTTGTGAATATGAACTACGTATATATAGGACCCTTAACCCAAAGTCTGATATATAATAAACACTCAAGGAATGATCACGATTAGTATAAAACTAACTTCAGTTATCATACCTCATTACATCCGACATGTCAGTCATTTACATTGCGCTTGTGAAATATCCAAACCCCTTTATATGTTCCTTTATGCCTGGCACCCCGGGGACCTACGACTCCAGACTCCTATGTTGTCCCTCTTTCCCTCAATGAACCATACTGGCTTCCTTGGTTTCTTTAGTATAAGCTCTTACCCCATCTCAGAGTCTTTGCATTGCTCTGTTCTTCTTTCCAGACCAATTCCTTGCCTTTCTTTTTCCGGAGAGCTCATATTCAATTCTCACCTAAACGTCACTTGCCCATAGAGGATTTGGTTTCCCTTGTCTCAGTCTCCCACCTCGCATCACAGTTCTCCTTCACAGCATTTATCAGTTTGTAAAAATACATATAATATTTTAGGGTAGGATTGTCTTTTAATATGCTCACTTCTCTTGCCAGCCTCTACGCTCCAAGAAATCCAGGATTTTGCAGTGCCTGGCATATAGTACGGCTCCCACAAATGTTTGCTGAATCAGCAAGCGAACTGACCCAGGTCACTGGGGTATCCTTCAGGGAAGCACTTAGTTTTAACTTTTATGGTCTAAAAGAGTTACTACAGTTTCAAGTGCCTGAGTATATTATGCAGGCTCAGAAAAAATGCATTTTATTATGTTTCAAACAAAGCATACTCCAGGAATCCGGTTATTAAGACTTTGGGCATTACCACTTTTGTTTGTTTAATAAATATATCAATTTTATTATCTTCCAGCTCAAAAAAAAATGCTACAAACATGTTTTATACTTTATGTAATAATTTTCCTGTTCAAATATGTATATATACGTCTGTGTGTGTGTGCGTGTGTGTGTGTGAGTGTGTGTGTGTGTGTGAGTGTGTGTGTGTGTGTGTGTGTGAAGAGAGAGACAGACAGATAAAGAAAATGTGTGTGTATATAAAACTCTCAAAAAGCCACAAAAATAAACAAGAGAGTTAGTGGTTCCTATCACATTTATTATTTTCTCTTAAGTGCACGGAATGTCTTCTTTCTGTCCTGGTCTGCTCAGAACACTCTGTGGCTCTTCATAAAAAATTTACTTAATTAGCATAAGAAGAATCACATGGCACATACCAAGCTGTAATGCACTTCCATATAGCTTCATTTTCTTTGCTTTGTATAAATGGCCCATGTGAGAGGTGTGTTCTTACTTCTCATTATGAAATACCATGTATATTGCAATGAAGAACACAGTTTTGAACACATTTCAAGAGGGAACCTCTCATTTCACTTTTCTTTTCCTTCTGTTGCTTAATCTAAATTGCAGACCCAGCTGAAAAGTGTTAATGATTCTCATTCTAATTCATTACAGTGGCAAATCAAAGAGGGAGCAAGATACTATTCCTTTGAAATAGAGCTGAACCTTTTCCACTGGGCAGAAGGGGGGCAGCCCGAGAGTTAGGGGAGGCAGAGAAGGGGTTCTAATAATGCCCATTCAAAGGCATACTCAAAATGGAGCAGAAATCACAGAGGAGGT
>NW_007729317.1:249491-263000 GCF_000696425.1 Galeopterus variegatus
AAAATAGAGCTGAATCTTTTCCGCTTGGCAGAAGGGGGGCAGCATGAGGGTTAGAGGAGGCAGAGAAAGGGTTCTAATAATGCCCATTCAAAGGCATACTCAAAATGGAGCAGAAATCACAGAGGAGGTGGATACCAATGAGGATAGAGAAGTGGTTAGTTCACAGAAGGTACTTAAAGGGATGACATCGTTTCAAGATATTGTCATAGAATTAATCATTGAAGATTGCCAAAGATGCTGGCTGAGAACCCAAGGCATCCACCCATGAGGTCACTTTCAATCCTTGCCAAAATTGAGAAGCAAGAGAAAATTGTCCTGGGTGTTCCCTCTCCCCACTCCAGTATGCTAAATTAGTCTCTCCAGGGAAAATGATTTTCAAAACACTTTATTTATCTTAAGTAGCAAATGACTTAGCAGCTGAAGTGTTACTAGATGTTCCTACTTTACTACTTCTATCACTACTGTAATACTAGATTCCTATCACTGTTACTACTAGTACTGTAGACAGCATGTAGTTAGTGCCATGTATGCAAAGGTGGTTCAGTGCGTGAAGGTGATAGATAATCACACACAGAGAGATATATATCTGTGGGTATATAACACGCTTAGTATCTTTCACTTTTACTTTCTAAGAAAGCATCTATAAGATAATCATAAAAACTAGTAACAGCATAATTAGTTACAGAGTGCATTTATTACCTTATTTGAGGTAATATTCCATGAAGTAGTCAGTGCTGATTTTATGCACCTTCTATAACAAAGGAAATAGAATGGTATGTCCAAAAACAAAACCAACGTACTCTGATTCCAAGTCCACCTCTCTTTTTCTCTTCTAACCGATCCCCTCACTGCAGAGACCTCCTTTATTGAGCAAGGAGGAATTGAAGGCACAATATACCTTCCCCTTACCAAATCCCTAAGAAAGTATAACTCAAATACTTTCAAATTTTCTCTTTATCTATTCTAAATAAGTATTTTTACATATCTTTATTTTATTATAAAATGGCAAAAATAAATATCAGCCTGAGAATTATGTCTCAGGACATATTTTTAGCCCTAGCAAAATTAATGGACATAATAAAAAAGAAATTATCCTTTAAGTGCAGGGAGAGAAAAAATAGCAAGTGGAACAAAATATGAAGCAAAAAAAAACACACCTGCGCATAGTATGAAAACTTGATATTTGACAGAAGTAAAATTAGAAAGCAGTGGGGGAAAGATGTATGTTGCTAGGACAATTGGCCATACAGATGGGAAAATAAAATGCATTTTCTACCTCACACCATACAAAAATGAAATATAGGAGAAAGTTAAAAGTTAAATGTGAAAAGCAAAGTCACCCACTTTTTATCAAAAAATAGAAAAGAATATTATACACACACACGCACACACACACAAACATTAAATATATAGCATATATATGTTTTTAAAATATATATAAACATATATATATATGTGGCCAGGAAATTATTTTCTCTTTGAACAGACAAAAGGTAAAAACTAGAGAAAAGATCCATGCATTTTAGTGCATTGAAAGTAAAAACATCGGTGCATTTAAAGATAGTAAAAAAGACAAATACCATTTAGAATAATATATTAGCAAATACTTAATCAAAAAAGGGTTAGTATTCAGCACAAACTATTTTCTTCTCCTAATCTGTGATAAATAGACAATCATCCCAATAGGAAAATAGCCATATCATTAAGAACTAGGAATACCCAGATGACAATACTCAAATGGCCAAAAAAAAAAAAAAAAAGTTCAACCTATTAGTAATTAGATAAATACTAACTAAAATGCTAAAGCATAATTTAAGGTCCATCAGAATGGCAAAAATTAAATAAGTGTTGAGAAGATACAGAGAAAAAGAAGTCTCCTAATCTAATAGTGAGAATATGTATATTAGTTTAAGTTACCTGAAGAACAATTTTACAATATTTAGTAAAGTTAAATATGTACATAATCTTTGATTACATAATTCTACATCTTTATATATGTCTTAGAGAAACATGTATATATGAACTAAGAGATATGTGTAAAAATATTTACAACAGCACTGTTTATAATAAGAAAAGTAATAAAAATAATTTTAAATATTCAATGATAATTTTAAAATACGGTAATTGATAACAAATAAATACATACAAGAGGTCTTCAAAATCACATGGAAAGATTTGTGTTATCTTTTAATTGTATTTTTCCACAAACTTTTAAAAGTACCTCCATATGTATTGACAAACATTGTCTGCTTAGCCAAACTTTAGTTAGATTTCTGAACCTTCTCCTAGGTCCATCTGCATAGTTCCTTGTAAAATCCAGTTTTGGCAAAGAACCTTCCACCCCTGATATATGATCACCCTCTATATCTGATCATCTACTATCCTCTAGGTAATGTCTGATCACCTTGGCTTGTCTTCAGCAGGAATTCTTTCTTACCCCTGATGTTTCCACTTAGTAATTTTTTATCCACTGACCACCTCCCTGCTCGTTGGCTATAAATGTCCACTTGCCCATGCTATATTCAGAATTGAGTCCTATCTCTCATCCCTACTGCAAAATCCCATTGTCATGGTCTCTATACCTATCATGATGGTCCTGAATAAAGTATTCCTTACCATGCTTTAACAGTGTCATTTAATATTTCTTTAAATGTATCTCTGGACATTTGTGTAAGAAACTGCAAAATAAAAGTTAACATGATTGAAATAGAATTTCATATATTAATATACAGAATGTCAAAAATATAATGTTGAGTAAAGAAAGCAAGCTGTGCAAGAATACATTCAGTGTATATATGTATTTGTATACATTTTTAAAATTTGTAAATCAGTACTGTATATTGTACATAGAAAAGTGTATGACAAGAAAGGGCACCAAATTCTATGTGGTTATCATCTCTGAGTACAGAAGAAGCAGATTTTTACTGGGTACATAGGTGCTATGGGTCACATGTGTCCCCCGAGGGTTCATATATTGGAAACGTGATCTCCACTGTAACAATGCTAAGAGGGTGAGAAATTCAAATATGGTATTTGAAAGGTGGGCTCTTTAAGTGTGATTAGATTGTGAGGACTGTGTCCTCATGAATAGATTGATCCATTCATGGAGTAATGGGCATGGTTCTGAGAGCTTGATAAGGAAAACAGTTGAGAAGGTTTGCTCTCTCTTGCTCAGGCCATTTACCATGTGATACCCTGGTCCCCACAAGACACTATATAGAGTTCCCACAAGAACAAGGCCCTCACCAGATGCACCCTTTGGCCTGTGGATTTCCAGCCTCTGAAATTGTAAAAAATAAATTTCATTCTCTATAAATTACTCAGTTTCAGGTATTCTGTTATAAACAATAGAAAATAGACTAATACAACAGGGATCACACATGATTCTGAAATATTTTATTTCTTAATATATGAGGCAACCATGGCAAAAGATCAGGCATTTGATAGATCTCAGTAGTGGGTATGCAGTTCTCATTTTGCTATTCTGTGTTTTTTTGTGTGTATTAAATATTGCTTAATATAAAACGAGACAAAGGTTAAAAATATCACGAAATGAATTGGTTAATAGCAAAATAAAATAGAATACTCTTTATATTATTAAATATTAAAGTATATAAACTGCACTATGCCTGTCCAACTACTAAATATTTTATATAGAGAAGCATTGTGCAAACTTAAATTACATTAATATAGGGTTATTTTGTTTCTAAGGGGACAATTTAATGAATTCTGATATTAAAATGTCAACATGCAAATTAACGATGTATTCATGGCTTACGTTACTCCAGATGAAACTTACTTGCCATAATGAGACAGGCCAACCAACATACCATCTATCCCAAAACCTGTGTTGATATGTAGGAAACAAATAACTATCAGAATCGTCCTTACTGGACTAAAGGACAAGAATATGGATCACATTGTGCTGCTAGTCTCTTCTCAACCCTGAATCTGGACTTTACCCAGGAGCTCCAAGTTCTTCTTCTGTGATCTGGATCTCTTTCCCTTGCCTTCAGCTTTGGAGTTGGGGATCAACATAGCCCTTGGCACCCCTCATGGGATATCTCAGAATATCCAGGTATTTTTAAAATTTTTTGAAAATTTTCACAGATAGGTCTTTAAGAACCATGGTTACAGCTCTTTTGAAAATAGCTTTTATATACTTCATTACAGTATGAGTTTACTTCAAAAAGTTCATGGAAAACTGGAGTTTAAAAATACCATGAATCTTTCCATGAACTTTTTGAAAACCCCTCAAGTACTGACTTTTAGTTTTCAATTTCATTTTCAAGTCATCTTATCTCATCTTCTGAGCAGTCATCTATGTATTTTTATTACTGTCCATTTATAAATGAGAAAACTGTGGTTCTGCTATATTATGTGACTTGCTGAAGAAATGACAGCATTTTCATTCAAATGCAGAACTTCTAATGTTCAATTACCCAGAGATTTTCTTATAGCAGACTATGCCTTCCTTAAGGGACCAGGGATAATAAACTGTTATTATCAACCTGCTTAGGCATTTATGAGGCTTGTAAACCAAACTCATATCGTATTATATAAGCAGGGAACCTCAGAAATAATCTATTTTAATTGTCTAGTATTTTTATCATCTTACTTTTAGGTCTTTACTTTTCAGATTGTAAATATTACATAAAGCTTAATTAAACACAGATGTTACATAAACATAACTTAAAACCAAAAGCTTCTGAAAAATCTACCTGTTAGAAATCACGACTCTAAGTAATTTGAAATGTATAACTCATTCTTCCTGGGAGTATTAGCATATTTATTAACATTTATCAACTTTACACATGAATCAAAAATATATTCACTGTTTTTCAAGTTCATTTTTTTCATGTAATATATCTAGGGCATATTTCACTTGCCCATATATTACCTACTTCATTCTTTTCAAGGGCTGCATAGTTTTTTAACTAGTTTCATATTCATGCATATTTAGATTCTTCTCACTGGTTGCCTTTACAAAGGAAGCTGCAACAAACTTTCTCACAGATCTCTCCTCAAGCACTTGTGGGAATGCTTACACAGAATAAAATCCAAGAAATAGAAATGTTAAATATAAGGACAAAAACATTTTTAATTTATATAAATAGTGCTAAAATACCCTCAGGTAAAAAAACTTCCAGCCTCATTAATATTATACTTTTAAGAAATTTTAGCATACTCCAAGTCATAAGAATTTGAGCACCAACCAATTTTGCAAATCAGGATTCTCAACTACAAAATGGGAAAAACAATGTTTGCCAAATCAATTTTACAGCATTGTTATAAAGACCAAATAATAAAATATCCTCATGAAAGTATTTTGTAAAAGCATTTACTTCAAAACCCAATCTTTTAATTAAAATAGGATACCTGGATATGGCAAAAAGTACCTCCATATGTGTAAATGACACAAACACATTTTAGAATCGAAAGTAAATGTCCCTTTGACACCAGATATCCAGTCCCTTTCTGTGGAGGCACAAAACTGTTCTGTTTAAACACTGCATAATCTTGTAGATCCAATTTGTCTAGTGTCATTTTCTGTCCCTTCTTCATTGAACGTGTATTTGCTGAGAATCAGACCTTTCACTAATATTTTTAAATATTGCCCTTATTTTCCTAATAGCTGTTTCCTTAGGTGTAAGTCATTATTTTTAATGAGTTCGCTATTCTTTCTCTCCATTCTGGCTTTTCATTAATATTGGGTGAATTTTGATTTTCTTTCCTCTTTGCAGTTGAGATTGTCTATCAGACTACCTGCTGCCCTATTTGTATAGCCTGATTTGCTGAAGTAAGTACCTCAGCAGCGAGTCTCCCGGCTGCTCATCCCAGACACTGCCATCCTCCTTGGTCATAAGTTTTTTTCCCCAACGCAAGCTCGCTTGGCATGTTCACTGGGAGGCAGACATTCTCAGCGTTGCTAATTAGTCCGACCTGGTGCTCCTCCTGCCCCTGGCTTTCCCTGGGCCCTTCCTAAAGCTGGGTTCCATCACCTGCAGGAATGAGAAAGCCCTGAGGCTGCTTCCACTTCTAGGATTGTGTTCTCCTGTGTCTTCATCTCCACATTTTCTTTCTATAAGAAAAAAAGGATGCTTGGTACATACTCTTAAAGCAAACGAATAAAAAAGAATTGTTCGTAGAGAATTTTACACTGATCATGTGTCTAAAAAAGGATGAGGACCTGGGAACTGGAAACCAAGTCAGAAGAAAATCTAATACCAGAAACTCCTTCTCAAACACCATTAACAGATAATTTAGAAGCTGCAAACCCTTTTTGCTTTGTAATTCTCTTCTTGTTTTATTTCTCAGATTTAATGGCACTATATCAAAGAAATGTATAACTCTAATCTCTTTAAACTACATGTCAATTTATGTAGTAATAATCAAGGCTTACCTAAATAACAATATCTATTCATTCTGAGTTATGTTAAATTACTACAGATGATGACATACCTTATTAACTTAATCTCTAGTAATAAAATTGCAATTAAATTCTTATTGATTGTTAACTTTATTAATAATAAATGCTTATTAACTTTAAGCTCCTGCTAAGAAGCATTATTGTACATACTTCTTATTTATTTCCAATTCCTAATTGTCTTTAAATAACTTAATCAAATATGTATTTTATCAGAAGGCAACTAACTTAAAAATGTTGGGTGGAAAGAGAATCAATATATTAAGAAATAAAATTACATGAAACCGTGAACATTTCTTTTAATTGTAATATAACTGAGGTAAAATGCTTACATTCTGAAACCCTAAGAAGATGTTTGAGGACAAACTCTCTTCCTCATTGTTTATAGGAAAATGAGCAGATTTTCTACAGTGATACGCTATTCAAGAATTATTTAGGCAACATTAAAGTCATCAGCAAGGTTAATTATGCAAGAAAATGTGATCACTTGCCATACCATTTCCGATGTCTGTACATATTAAAATAGTTAAACATCAAAAATTTTAAATTTAGGAATTTTTATTTCCAAATGGAACCAAACATTTAGCTAAAAGAAAAATATTTGGATAGCAAATTATTACGGCTATCATTTAAATGAAGAAAAAATTTGTGTTATCGTTTAATAGTTCTGTATAGAAATTGGAATTGGTCTCTATATTAGAGCACCCAAAGAAGAAAGTTTTGAGATTTCAGAAAAGGCCTAATTGGATTTGTCAGCATCACCAAACCCATGCATTTTATCCTGAAGCAAGATGCACAGGAAACACTTTGCAGTTGCTGAGATGGTTAAGTCATCTTGCTATCACAGAGTTCCTGACTTTGTTGTCAAAACTTTGCTTTCTCAGACAGAATCCAATCACTTGAATCAAGAAACCAAAATGGAGATCAATTAAGATCTCTTCCTAAAATAGCATATAAATCATTAAGTCGAATAAAGAGGGAGACAGAGAAAATGAAACACAAGGCATGAACAAATGACCTCTCTGCTAGTTTGAGGGCCTGTCCCATATAGCCAGGTCTCAAGGAGCTCATAGGCTGAGTGAGACATGAGAGAATTGCTGTAACACACTGCAAAGAATGGACCCAAATTAGTTTCTCCAAACCAAGAGTGAAAAAGAAAGACCTGAAAAAGTATTCAACTAGTCCTGAAATGCAGGAAGAAATTATAGAGACTCTTGTTGCTGATGGAATATCCTAGGCCTCCCAGCTTAATTAATTTCATGTCAGGTACACATGTAAGTGTTTCTCCCTTACTTTAAAAAATATGTTCTTTGATGTCAAAGCAAATTTTAGTTCAGCAAAATGTTGAAAAGACTAGTTCTGTTTGCCAATTATTTGAAATATCTCCACTTTGAATAACAGGCTCCTTTCCAAAATTATTATGATGCTAGCTGAGTGATTCTTGGATAATACGAGAATATTTAAGTCTTTAGAATGTAGCCTGCTTGAGGACAGGAATCTGCTTTTTTTCAGTGTTGAATCCTCACCTCCAAGAACCAAGTTAAATAGAAATGGCATTTAAAAAAAATAATAAACACTTCCAAAATGTGTCACCCTGATCCTCAAAGTCTCCCTTTTGCTTTCCTTTGTCCATGCCTTCTAGGCCATAAAAGCAACAATAGCTAATAATGCTCTTTGTTGTTATTTAAAAACAGTAGCTGTCATTATTGCTAATACCAATTACTAATCTCTCTGTAACTGCCTATCCTTAAACAAAATTGTCTTGTTAAACCCAGATTTAGGTTTACTTTTTATAAGTGAATAATTGCCATGAAAGTTTGTCTCAAAAGCTTTTTCATTCTTGTTATGATATTTCAGAATGAAGAAAAATACTGGAATCAACAAAAATGTTAGAAAGCATATGTTCAATTTTATGTATATTTTTCAATGAATTTTAATTTGCTCATAGTTATGCAGAATTTTTCTAAGGTAACTGTAAGGGACACTGACCTGGCCGATCCAAAGAGTAAAAGTTACCAGGTTCATAGCATTTTAGGAAGTGAAAATGCTATACAAATAATTTAGTCCACACTCCTTATTTGACTGATAAGGAAATGGAAATCAAGAAGTTATTGAATCATTGAATGACTTAGGGGAAACACGTAGCAAGTGACAATGCATAAACAAAATAAAAGTTTCTTGATGCCAAAGGGGCTCTTTTCACTACATTATGATTTCTTCAACAACATTTTTAATCTTCTGAACACTTATTAAATAGCTTTCAATTTTCTGGTGCTTACATATATATGTGTCTGTGTGTGCATGTATTTATATGTGACTGCATGTGTGAGTAATTCACTTCAAATGTCACGAAATCCTGGAACATTGCTCTGCTCTGAGATGCTAGAGTGGGAGAAGCATCCTTTAGTTTCTGCAAAGCAAAGGTCCTGGGTAAATTGTTACCTGGATGGCTCACCCCTCATCAATCAAAAACCCTTATTCTAGAGTCATTTCCTTTACTCATTTTCAAGCATCTCTTGACTAGAACAGCTGACACTAAGCAGATCTTAAGAATAATTATTTCTCAAAGAGACCCTGCAGTTTGACTATTTCATGTCCAACCCATTTAAGTTGTCCCAACATATCAGCACTTCCAAGGGAAGTCTTATGGGCCAGTTAAACTTCAGTCTAGAAAATGGCAAAAAGAAATTGGTGTATCTCGAAAGGAATGCAATTAAACTAAGTATATGGGTGAGTCAACAGAATTACCTTCATGTTATAAACTAGAAGACCTCCCAGCAATGTAGACAATGGATGGATTTTTCTGAAGAAAAATTTTTCACAGTATCAGTGTGCTAGGCACCCAGGTCTTACCTGAGATGCTCTCTGGATGCCCATTCCATTTTGAGATTCTGTGCAGGGCTCCATTAACATGAGATAATTCTTGCCCTCTGACATTTTTTTGGAAAATTTTTAAAAATACACATCTCGAAAGAGATTGAAAAGTTATTTTGTTCCTAAATAATTTTAAAATATAAAATATTTTTTTTCTCCCTTCACAATTTTAATACTAAAAGACTGGAAGGATGATTGCTATTCACGATGATTCAATTTCAATTTCTTGCACAGTGTTTGCTCTATAAAAGTTACTCTCATTAAAAATAATCTTTGGGAAATTAGGTTGAACTACTTCAGGATATCACTCAATACTCTTTACCTACCGATTACAGTTTTCTGGGTTAAGACCTTGAAATCCCCAGTTATGCTAATATAATTCTTTTTCTTTTCTATTTCATTGTTTCACATTGTTAATTTCAGATAGTGATGAATCTAACAAATCATGGAAAAAAACATTTTCAGGATAACTTGAATATTGCCTCATTAAGTAGAAAGTTTGGAAAGATTCTGTGAGCTTATTTGGTTTCTTAATCAGAGCTCTAGATAGAAAGACTAACAATATCGTATAAAGTTTTATCATAAAGCAAAGCTATTTTATTTAAAATTGTATCATAATTTTTTATATTTGCAAGAAAATCTACATAAAAGTGAGGAAAAAGGATTTCTATTTGATGAAATTATCTTTATGAATAACCAGTAGAAAATATTTTCTAAAGTAAATAAGAATTGTTAAATTAAATTTTTCAAGTAAACAACCCAAAATCTTAGACAAATATCATTAATCTTTAGAAAATAACAATTATTTATTAGCATTTATTAATAGTTGAAGATTAAATGAGAAATATTTTAGAAATTCTTGAAAGCAATACTTACGTAAAATAAATGTTGTAGGAAAAAGGAAGCCAAAAGCTCAGTGTCATCATAGACTAATCAGTTATTGAGAAGACATTTTTAAAATCAAGATTCAGATAAACACAGACTCTGACAACACATGGAATCTGCTGGGAAATAAAAACAGCAGTTGTTCCTAAAGGGCAACCTGCTTGTTGCAGATGGACTGTGTGCCCCTTGGGGGAAGGGAAGGAAATACATTTCCCATGATGACATCAGAATAATCATTCTCCTTAGCTTGTGAGGACTCAGTTTCTCACAGCATAGAGGGAGAGAAGAGATGCTCCAAGAACCCCCCAGTGCCCTGAGTAAGGCTGCGAAGCAACAGCTCAGGAGCATTTCATGAGAGAGAGAGGCTACTTACCATTGGGGATGGATTTGCAGCATCTTTGGGCTCTCAGAGAATTGGAGCTGCCCCTGGGCTTCTCTACTGGGGTGGGGAGGAGTCCTGTTCCTTCCTGGAACCCCAGCTGGGTGCTCACCAGTCTGCACAAAGTGGGTGAGTTTGGTGACATGAAACTGCGGTGGCTGTGGGGGCAAAGGCCTGTGACTCTCTTTCGGCATCAGAACTGTTAGGCAAGAACAACTCTGCATGAACCCGATCTCCACCTAGGGATAAGGAGATGCTGCTTTGAACTTCCCCACGGATCTGCCCTCCTTTTAAGCCAGACAGAAAAACAGATAGAAACTGCCATTCCAACAATTCCATTTATTGGCTGAACATGAAATGAGTATTTTGTTACTCTCATACTTCAAAATTAATCCTAGAGACATAGCTGCTGAAAAATTTGAAAGTATGTCATTTTATCTTCTTCTTTATCAATAAATTTCCTTTCATTGTGTCTCCACTGTTTCATGTTAGGCACAAGTTTGCTCTTTATTATTATTACTCTTTCAAAGCAACAGCTGAATCTTTATTCGAATTCATCCAAAGATGGATTGTAAAGACATATTAGTTTTATAGATAGAATTGGAAAGAGACATGTGTTTTGTCTGCATTTCTATGAAGTGAGAATGAACATATTAATTTTTCAAATAAAAGCAAAAAAAATGGTTTGGAATTAACAGAAAGATGGATATTCATTTTATAATATTTAATTTCCAATTACTGTTATACATATGCATGGATAAATAGGCGAAGAGATAAGATTCACAGTGACAGACAGGGGAAGGAGGAATAATCCTACTAATTCAGAAGACATCTGGACTATTCAGGCAACAACAGTTAACATTTAGAAAATGAGTATTAAATTCTTATGGTTTTGTCCAGCTCTATCACAGTGCTCATTTTTGTGAAGAAATTTTAGACTTTCATTTTAAACTCTTGAGTAAATTTCTCGAGTCAAATCCTTTTTGTAATTGACCAAACCTATCCATGCAGATTACATTTTTGAAAGTAAATGAAAGTAAATAGAACATAGAACAGAGATCAATGGGTATTTGAACAACAAGCAAGTTCATCAGAATGTTGCTGAATATGTATAAGTTAAAAACATGTAAATATTATTTCCCTTTAAAAAATATAGTTAGAGCTAAATTGCTTTTCTCAACAACAAGCCATGATATTTTTGTTTTTGTTTGGAATTCCAAACATTTGAAAACTAATATATGCCTTAATTCAAAGGGCTTAATATTTTGATAAATTCTAGAAAAACACTTCCTCTTATATCTTATGCCATATTCATTGAAAAACTGTTCACTAGCTATGTAGTAACTTAACTATACTCCCCAAGCCAGTGCCAAGGTGGGGAGAACTCTGTGAGGTGAAGGGTCGTTTTAACATTCTATTTAGGGCCTATATGTGATTAGAGTATTTCACCCAATGTCAGGAAGCCACAAAGCTTTGCAATTCTTTTCTTCTGTCTATGATTTGTTTTTTGGGTTTTCTTTCTTTCTTTCTTTTTTAGGTCCAGTCTAGTCTGAGCTAGGTTAATTTGGCTGTCCCAAGTGATTAATTGCTGTGCTCAAAAGCAAATGCCCTGTGCCACATCAAATTTCTTTATGTTACTGTGTGTGGTCTCCTGCACTCATCTACAGAAGTGTTATGATTTGTTTTTTGGGTTTTCTTTCTTTCTTTCTTTTTTAGGTCCAGTCTAGTCTGAGCTTGGTTAATTTGGCTGTCCCAAGTGATTAATTGCTGTGCTCAAAAGCAAATGTCCTGTGCCACATCAAATTTCTTTATGTTACTGTGTGTGGTCTCCTGCACTCATCTACAGAAGTGCATACATGGTGATTGAGCAAAAACATACCATCTCCCACCCCCACATTTCTCTTTACCCCACAAAACAATTCTAAGTGAGGACATATTTCTGGAGTAGTACAGCTGCCAGAGAGAGATTCAATGTGTTACAAAAACACCACAAGGAATGGCATTTTATACCCCCAAAAAGTGTTTTTACCTGACAACTTTCCTTCTGTGCATTATCAAAATGCCTTAATTAGAACTATCACGTTGAACTTTCAGAAGGAGAGAACAGACCTATAGTTACTAGAGGTGGGAAAGGGGCAGGGGGAAGGCGGAGGGGAGTAACTGGGCAAGGGACACAAAGAATAATTATGATTTGTAATGATGAACATGCTAATAATATTGACTTGATCATCATATACTGTACACAAATACTGATAGTTAACTCAGCACCCCATAAGTATGTATAAATAAAATTTTTAAAAATTAATTCTTAAAAAAAGTTAACTATCAGAGAATGACCTTGCAGTTTTTCCTCTTTTCATATGTTTAGCATTTGTTCGATCAGTCTATTCAACATTCAGTGACTACCCAAACAGTATTTTAAACTAATGGGCAGAATTAGACCAGTGCTAAATACTGCTACCAGCCCAAATATCGCTAACTGTATGACTCAGGGGACTATGGTAAACTGAGAAGAACCTGATCATTTTAATGAGCCTGGATTGCAGGAATGGGGAAGAAAACCAGGGTTGGTGTCTTGACCATAGAATAAGTTAAAGGCACACAGAAGTAATTGCCACTGTTCTTGGTTATGAGAGTAAATCTTATTGGTGAAGAGGTTAAAATGCATCAAGTGTATCCTTCTTTTTTTCCGTAGAAATACTTCTTTTTGCACAACAAGTGATATAACAGCAAGAACTCTAAGAAACTAACCACTGTTGGGGGGGGGGGGAAAAAGCCCAAATTTTTCCCCAAGCCTAAAAAAAAAAAAAAAAAATCCAACCTTTAGTTAAAGAAAATAGAAAATAATTTGCCACGGGGAAGTATTAACCTATATTTGAAATAAAAGATTAAGAAAATATGACTATACATTTCACAGACTCTATAACCCAATGAAAATGGAGAG
>NW_007729317.1:263494-276517 GCF_000696425.1 Galeopterus variegatus
AAAGGGAATTATAGAAGTCTAAACTTTATATCCAATGAGTATCCTGAAACACTGGGAGACTAATAAAAATCCAAGATCTACCTTAAACTGTTAATAAGCGGTCTGTTACTTTGAAAAAGCTGAAACAGAGCTAAAATGCTACAGCTCTCTGGGGGGAGATAATGAGGTGTTTGAGGAAGGGAAGGAAAGGAGCTATTCAAGGGAAGTATCAGATGTAACAGACCAAATCAGAAAGTTTTACCAAGATGAATGACTGTTGGGAAAGATTTGGAGCCAAGAGCTATAGAAACAGATCTTGTGAGAGTGGGAATGTAACATTTCAGTAGAAATAGCAGGACCATCAGTTTAAGATTCATTTTTTTTTTATTTTTGTTTTTCTCATTGATGACGAACTGTAAACCAATCCAAGCAATACCAGCCTCATATAATAGGATTAGCAAGTGACAGAAACAAAGACGCAGTTACCGCTTCCTTACTGATGTAGGAATACCAACTTCCCTTGGTAAATACCTCTGTTGAGAATAAACAGGAAGGCATAACAAAGTGTCTACTAGATGAAAATGAGTCACTCTCCTTTTCTTAGTAATAAATTAACATCTGCATACACTTAATACTTTACAAGGAGCTGTAGTAAAGCTTATTTGATTTGAGCCTCATAATGGCTTTTAAAATAAAACAGATTTTATTATCCTCGCTTCACACATGAGAGAATTAAGGCTCAGCTAAGGCACAGGTAATTGAGACAGTGCTCATCAGATATCCATACATTCCCTATTTGTCTTGCAGCCCCTCCTTCAGTAAAGTTGGAGCCTTGTGATCTGTTGTGGCCAGCAAAATGTGAGCAGAAACAATTTGTGTGATTCCAAGCTAAGGCCATTCCCCGGTGGTGAGCCTCCCCCTTTCTCTCTCCCAGCAGCAGAGATCTCAAAGATCATGTGTTTCAGATGGCCTGCCTGCACAGTGGGCATCTTGTTATAAATTAATCCTTATTATGTTAACCACTGGATTTCAGAGTTTGTACATGTGGTCCCTACTGTTTAATAATCTGACTAATGTGGAAATTGGTAGTATAGGGCCAGCATTCAGATGTGGATGATGAAGAGACTGGTATTAGAGGAAGAAATGGTGGTGGTTTAGGTTAGGCTAACCCCATACATCAAGTGACAGTGCCACCTGCTATCACATGGGAGTCAAGCCACCTGCAATCATATGGGGTGTGAGCCACCTGCAATCACATGGAAGGTGCGCCACATGCATATGGCTGTTGCAACTTAGGGAAAGAGCGTGGAAAGTAGATGTGTTTTGTGAGTTGGCTACTATTGGTGGTAGTTGTTCAGATCTATAGAGGTGAATTGAGGGGGAAAAATTACCAACTAGCAAGTAAAAATTAAAACGAACAGATGATACGCAGAAATACAGGTACTGGGTAGGTTGGAAAACCAAGCAAGAAAGCAAACAAATAAATAAATGAAAAAAACAAGGCTGGAGAGGGAAACGAGGGGAAGAAACTTTTTTCAGGTTCTCAAGTAGATGAAATGACTCAGGGTACATGTTACAAGAAGGGACTCTCCTTTTCACCAGAAAGCTTCGAGTTAGCCAGTATCTTCTCCTACATATTCCCCAAAAGTATAAGCAGGAGACTACATGCAAATAGTTTATTTGGGAAGTGATTTGAGGAAAGAATGAAGAGTGAGAGAAATGAGTCATGAACAGGGAGAAAAGATAGGAAAATGCATTTTCAAGTTGACCACTGCTATAGGTAAATGACATTCGATTTTATATGATCTTCTCAAGAGATGTGTGGAATTCATCCATGAGCTGTGAACCCACGCAAAAGAGGGCAGAAGACAATCTATTGGCCAAGGGTGGATCCATTCGCATTCGTTTCTCTGCAATTCCACTTCTGGGTTGTAGGTATATGAGTGTTGAGCCATCCCTGAGGATGTCAAATCAGAGAACTCCAGGACAGAAAGTAGAAGATGCTTGACTTTGTGGAAAGGTACTGCCTGGTTATGCTTGCAGGGAAGTGGTCAAAGCCTGTATGGAACTGGATAAGCAGCATTAGCTGGAATAAAATACGGGGCCAAGGATTTTAGAAGTGTTCAAAAGAAATTCAGTGAGTTGAGAAAAGTTGGCATCTAAGCAAGAAAGAAAGGAAGAAAATTCAGGTTAAGAATCATGTTTCAAAAGAACTTTGTGTACATTTACTGGCTCATGAAACAAGACTGGATGCAAATATGTTATAAACCTACTAAGTTTCTGTCTGAGGGAAAAATATACTATTTTGCCAACGAAAGCAAAAGCCTTGATTTAAAAAGAATTCCTTTGACACGTAGAAAATGATAGAACCACTGGGCTCCTAATATTCCACACAGAAGAAGCAGGCTGAGAAAGTTGTGCAACTTGCAAAGTGCACATATTCCCTAAAATTCATTTCAGATGTTGCCAGAAGACAATAGTGGAAATGGAAGAACTACCAGGAGGCTAGAGCCAGAGTTCTCGATTCCTGCAAATGAGTCAGGGAGCTCCTCCCAGAGAGAGGAACAGGACGTAATCAAGGTACCTCCCACCCCACAGGGAAGGGCTCTTTGCAGTGTGCCATGGAGGACTGGCAGCTGTGTCTCATCCCTCCTCCTCCCCCATGGGAGTTCCATTGTGGCTGTCTCACCCCTCTTTCAACATTACAGTAGTCCCCCTTATCTGTGGGGTATACTTTCCAAGATCCACAGTGGATGCCTGAAACCGAGGATATTACTGAATTTGATAGCTGTCAATCACAACACGTTTCTGATCATGTCTTTCACCCACAAATTTAGCTTTTTCCATCTTAACTAAACACATCACACACTGGCTGAAGGTTCATTCCTCCCGTAGATCTTACCAACCTCAGCATGTGTTTTTTTTCTTTCCTTAAGTAGAGAACTTTCCCCTTTTCACCTAAAGGAAGCATTTTATAGCTTCTCTCTGGCATATCCGAATTACCAGCATCACTCCTCTTGCCCTTTGGGGACCATTATTAAGTCACATGAGGGTTACTTGAATGCAAGCACTGTGATGCTGTGACGGTCAATCTGATAACCAAGATAGTTACTAAGTGACTAACGGGCAGGTGCAGTCTGCAGTGTGGATACACAGGACAAAGGGATGATTTGCATCCTGGGCAGGACAGAGTAGGGTGGCTTGAGATTTCATCACCCTACTCAGAGTAAGGCAGAAGTGAAAACTTATAAATTGTTTATTTCTGGAATTTTCCAGTTAATATTTCCAGACCGTGGTTGACTAGGTGTAACCGAAGGCACAGATAAGGAAAAACTTGTCTATATTGTATGTGTGTAAGGAGGAAAAGGGTAGATGATGTGTCACATTTTGGCTATAGGCCTTGGGAACAAAAGAAGCACTGCCTGGACATAATAGAGAAGATATGGAGACCACACCCAGAGATCTTGGACTTGAGCTACTTGCTGGATGGGACGAAGGCACAGATAAGGAAAAACTTGTCTATATTGTATGTGTGTAAGGAGGAAAAGGGTAGATAATGTGTCACATTTTGGCTATAGGCCTTGGGAACAAAAGAAGCACTGCCTGGACATAATGGAGAAGATATGGAGACCACACCCAGATATCTTGGACTTGAGCTACTTGCTGGATGGGATCATTCCTCCCGTAGATCTTACCAACCTCAGCATGTGTTTTTTTTCTTTCCTTAAGTAGAGAATTTTCCCCTTTTCACCTAAAGGAAGCATTTTATAGCTTCTCTCTGGCATATCCGAATTACCAGCATCACTCCTCTTGCCCTTTGGGGACCATTATTAAGTCACATGAGGGTTACTTGAATGCAAGCACTGTGATGCTGTGACGGTCAATCTGATAACCAAGATAGTTACTAAGTGACTAACGGGCAGGTGCAGTCTGCAGTGTGGATACACAGGACAAAGGGATGATTTGCATCCTGGGCAGGACAGAGTAGGGTGGCTTGAGATTTCATCACCCTACTCAGAGTAAGGCAGAAGTGAAAACTTATAAATTGTTTATTTCTGGAATTTTCCAGTTAATATTTCCAGACCGTGGTTGACTAGGTGTAACCGAAGGCACAGATAAGGAAAAACTTGTCTATATTGTATGTGTGTAAGGAGGAAAAGGGTAGATAATGTGTCACATTTTGGCTATAGGCCTTGGGAACAAAAGAAGCACTGCCTGGACATAATGGAGAAGATATGGAGACCACACCCAGATATCTTGGACTTGAGCTACTTGCTGGATGGGATTGTGGGTAATCTCCCTTAGGAGATGTGTGTCTGTGTTCTGTGTGTGGGAAGAGAGAGTGAATGACTATTCCGTAACCAAAGAGTACCCTGGCAGAGGCTGTAAACGCTTGTCAAATGTCTTTTCACTTCTCAATTTTCCCAGCCTTCCTTGGGCTGGAAATATGGACGTAATTCTGGCCAAGGTGAGAGGAGCTGACTCATTTCTGATCAAGGTCAGTTAAGAGACGTTCTGTTCCTTCCTCTCTATCGTCCCTACCACAGTGAATGATTTTGGAGGCCACACTTTCCGTGCGATGTGGCCTGAGTCCCCTGTTGGAACAGAACCGCTCTAGGGAGTGGCCCCATCAGCATCAGACTCTGACGTGATTGAGAATGAAACTTTTATTGTGTCAAATTGGTGAGATTTTAGGGCCTGTCTGTTCGGTTAATTAATTAATATGGCAAGGGAACTCAAACTCCAAATATTTTATTTGAAATCCCCCAATTTTTCCATCATAGCAGAACATCGTGATTCATCATTGAAACTAGAGCTTTGGGCATCTACCTACCTTCTGTCTATCCATCCTTCTCTGTATATGTATTTCAATTAGATCTTGTTTGAAGATCACATTTCTGCCAAGTTCATGCAATCTTGATCAAATGTGGGTTGAGAGGCTGCTCCCTCGGTCCCCAATGAACCATTTTTTTCACAAATAAACTACTAACAACTCTAATTAGTTTATTCAATACAATTACTTATTGAAGGATATTGAGTAGCTCATGGGGCCCCTTTGAGGGGACAGAGAACAACTGTAGAGGCTACACAGCCAGAAACAATGACCAAAATCATGTCGCAGAGCTAGTTCAGTAGAGATATCACCGCTGCTGTCCTCTGCAGAAACCCCTCACCTTCCACGGCCAACACTGACAATGTTGAGCACTTTAAGGCACTATCGAACCTCTGCCCCTGTGGAACTTACAGCTGCCAGTACCCGCACGAAGCCTGATTCTTTGCTTCACTAGCTTCTTCTTCAAATTTAGCCTGTATCAAAACTAAAAAGTAAGACAGGAAAAGTGAGCAAATGGCTTCTCCAGAGAGGAGCCAGGAGCAAACAATTTGGGGAATTTCCCAAACACATAAAATATGTTCAGGAGCTGAGTGGCCAGAAGAAAAAATGACCAATTTCCACTACAACCAGGTACATACTGCTATTGTGGACCATAACAGGAATATAATAGACTCTTAATAAATATCTGTGGAATGGATGAAATATTGAAGCTTTCAGTTATTGCTATTCACACGGTATCATTTTAAATGACACAAGAGTGATTGGCTGTATAGAAATGGCCAAACAGCTACCGTGAGTTCAACAGAATTATTATTTCAGACCCATCCGGTTCAAGGGCAATCAAAGCCAGAGCTGCAGAGAATGAGCTTCAGTTGACAATCTCAGCCCCAGCTGAGGACCGAGAGGAGCACAGAGCTCAATAGGACGCTGAAGTTAACCGACTAGGCTTCCACTATCAAAGTGAAGTGGGGAATTAGAGCGATTTTCCTGACACTCCAGGCAAAAGTGGACAGTTTGCCTGGGTTATCTAGGTCATTGCTTCAAACTCTCACATTCATTTTGCCCGTGGAGAACTGTCCTATTAGCTCCAGTTACCACCGAGTAACTCAGAAATGTGCTCAGGGTAAAAACAGACTCATTCCTAACAATCCCCTTTTAACCATGCTTAAATGTCCATGATTTTTGGTCTTATTGATCCACGTTGAATTTAAAAGAACAACCCTTTGGGGATGGATTACGAATGCCACACACTCTTCAATTGCTATTATGTTTAAAGCAGAATTGTCATATCAAACAATAAAAAATGAAAATCCAGTTCTGTCTCCAGCTCACTTGTAGGATTCCCCCATGATTATGTAGGAATAAATCATCCACAGTGATATTTAGGTTAGTGACGCCATTATAATAAAGTGTGTAATTTAGGTTAGTCTCCATTGTGTCAAGAGAATTACCACTTACTCACCTCCTTCTCTGACTTCCGAGCTTTGCCCCTGTGGCTTACTCAGGGCACTGTTAATTGACACAATTAAGAGTGAAGACTGATTTACAGGACCCAGAGGATCCTCCAGGAGAGGGAAGTTGATGGACTTGGGAAAGGTTTTATATACTCTACTATGGCTTTCTTCCTAATATCCAAAATTCTTTCCATCGGTGAATAAAGCTGGGATAGGGAGGTCCTCAACATCATCGGTGTCAACGAAACTGATTTCACTCATTTTATTGATTTCTTTAAACCAAGCACTATTGTAGGTTCTGGTTTACTTTCCGAGGTAGGGATGTGGCTTTAGACTTGTCCCGTTCTCACCCACTTTCCCCTCCCTTTTTCTCATTATTTCCTTTCACTATCATAAATCATAATAAAGTGTCAGCAAAGGCCAAAATATTTTAGAAAATAGTTTCCCCATGCCGAGAAAGGAAAAAGATGCAACAGAATCAATAAATTTTCTTCATTATGTAAGGAAAATGAATATCCATTCCCGTTACATGAATTTAGCTTTCAAGACACGTACAGCACTTGGCGTTCCAGCTCAGTGTAAAAACTCTTATTTACCAAGCAACCACTTGATCTATCTAGCTTAACATCTTAACTAGGGAAATGCAAAAAGCCTGGAATTAAGTGGTTGCTTTTCACATGCTGAGTCAGAGTACAAAAACAGGGACCCACATCTGTACTTATTTTAGTTCTGTGAGTCTCGCATCTCTTCTTAGGAGATCAGCACTAGCAAACTGCTTTTCACTGAGATAATTATACAGTACTCCAGACAGTGAGCATAATAACACTGTGAGTGTCCAAGGGTTTGAACAATTAGGACTGATTTTGTATAGTGTATAATTTACAGTAAAGATTCAGAATGTCTTTTTTTCTTTTAAGAACAGCTTTCATCCTTTTGCTCTAGATGATTACACATGGAGACATGTATTCACAGTCAAATTTGAAACAGATAAATCTAAACATCTGCAAAAATAGAATAATTTTATTGATATTTACCCAGAGCTATCTCAGGCCATTTCTGTTTGTGATCGGTAGAGTTGGAGAAGTTGGCTAAAGCTTCCCAAATCTAAAACTATGTCTAAAATGGATAAACTGACATCAAGACTTTAATATAATTCTTAAGAAATTAGTTAGAAACTATAATTGAGAAATATCATCTAAACTATTATGTAGAAGCAAAGAAATGTATAAAGCAACTAGATGAATAATATATTGAGTTATGCATAAGATGTGATTAATTACAGTACAGTACAAATGAGGAAGGTAAATAGCACTCCAATAAGCTTTGCTCACTTGCTCATTTACTCAGTCATTCAATAAACAACATTTTGCTTTGTGGACACAGCGGAGAGCTTAAAGAGGGCTGAGACTATGTGGCTGAACCAGACACCCTGTCCTTAGGAAGCTCAAAGTTTAGTTTTTGCATAAAATGTCCATAAAGGAAAAATAATAGCAATTAATATTTCTATATTGTATAAAATTAATTTCACCTCTTTCAGCTAATCAATTTTTACTAATTTTTTATTAAGAAATGATAAAGAACTAGCTAGCCAAGAATTTAGGAACTCAAAATGAATGTTCTACGTTTTTAGTTATTGAAAAGTTATTCTTATTCTGGGTTTATCATTTGAAATTTATCAAGATTAAATTCAAGTTTATTTTAAAAATTACTGTTTTGTGCTTTCTAGATCCCAAAATATATTTCATGAAATAAAAAATATAGTCAACAGCCTTGGAAATTGTAATCAATATTTAATGTTTCATTTTTTTCCAAGGCAATACTAAGGTTTAGAGACTTAAATGGAGTATGATATAAGAACAGAAGAATTGAAATTGATTGCATCATTTGATGGACATGAAAAGAATGGCTCATGGTACAAGTATGAGTTGAACATATTTTTATAGCTGTTATTAAATATCTCAGATATGCAAAAGAGACATAAAGAATTATGGAACAAATACTTATGTATCCACAACTGAACTTAAAGAATTAAAAATCACAATTGTAGAAACATCAAGTATAATAATCTATAATAGCATTTTCATAACTTCCTATAAATCACTATCATTTATTTACTTTTTAGTTAATATACTTAATTTTTAGACAGTTTTAGGTATACAGCAAAAAAAGTACAGGGTTCTCATATACCCTGCTCCAGCAATTGCACAATCTGCCCCGCTATCAACATCCAGCACAATTCATGAACCTACAACAACAATCATTAGCACCCAAAGTTCACAGTTTACATTAGAGATCGTTCTTGGTGTTGTATATTCTATGGGTTTTAACACATGTATAATGACATGTATTTACCATTATACATTATTCACAATTTTACATTATAGTATCCTGCAGAATAGTTTCACTGCCCTAAAAATTCTTTTTGCTCCCCCTATTTATCCCTCCCTCTCCAAAAGCCCTGGCAACCACTAACATTTTTACTGTATCCATAGTTTTGCCTTTTCCAGAATGTCATATAGTTGGAATTATACAGTATATAGCCTTTTCAAATTGGCTTCTTTCACTTATTAGTATTTATTTAAAGCATCTTTCATGACTTTTCATAGCTTGATAGGTCATTTCTTTATAGTGCCAAATAATAAATACTCCATTTTCTGGATGTACCAGAGTTTATTCACTCACTTCCTGCAAGACATCTTGATTGCTTCCAAGTATGGGCGATTATGAATAAAGCTGCTATAAATTCCCGTGTACAGGCTTTTGCGTAGACATAAGTTTTCAGTTCATTTGGGTAGATACCACGGAACACGATTGCTGGATAGTGTGGTAAGAGTGCATTCAGTTTGGTAATAACCACCAGAATGTCTTCCAAAGTGGCTGTACCATTTTGCATTCACACCAACAATGAATGACCGTTTCTATAGCTCCATATTCTTGTCAGCATTTGGTATTGTCATTGTTTTGGATTTCAGCTATTCTAACTGGTGTGGAGTGGTAGCTCATTTTATTTTAAATTTGTAATTTCCTAATGACATATGGCGTCGATCATCTTTTTATACGTATACGTGCCATCTGTATATGATCTGTGGTGCCTGTTATGATCTTTTGCCCATTTTTTAATCCTGTCGTCTCTTTGCTTATTGTTGAGTTTTAAGAGTTCTTTGTATACTTTGGGTAACAATCCTTTATCAGATGTGTCTTTCGAAAATATTTTCTCCAGTCTGTTGCTTGTCTTCTCATTCTCTTGACATTGTCTCTCACAGAACAGAGGTTTGTAATTTTAATAAAGTCCAGCTTATTGATTATTTCTTTCATGAACTGTGCTTTTGCTGCTGTACCTAAAAAGTTATCACTATACTCAAGGTCTAAATTTTCTCCTGTTTTTTATTTTTCTAGTCTGATAGATTTGCATTCTACATTTGTGTCTATGACTCATTATGAGTTAATTTTTATAAAGGATGTAAGGCCTGTGTCTAGACTTATTTATTTGTTTTTGGATGTTCACTACTTTCAGCGCCATTTGTTGAAAAGACTGTCTTTGCTCCAGTGTCTTTGCTTCACTGTCAAATATCAGTTGACTATATTTATGAGAGTGTTTTCCTCGCATCTCTGTTCCAATCTCTTGATCTAACTGTCTGTTCTTTTACTAATACCACACTGTCTTGATTACTGTAGCTTTATATTAAGTCTTGAAACCAGATACTGTCGATACTCCAACTTTGTTCTTCACCTTTAATACTGAATTGGCTATTCTGAACCAACATACATATTTTATTAGGTTTAAAACTAAGTATTTAATTTTGGGGGGAGTTAATGTAAGTGGTAAATTCTTTTTAATTTCAAATTCCACTTGTTAATTGCTTATATATGAGAAAACTAATGACTTTTGTATTAATCATTTTTCCTGAAATCTTGCTAAAACCACTTATTAGTTCCAAAGATTTTTGGTGACTCTTTTTTTTTTTTTTATTTTTGGATTTCTACAAAGACTATTACATCATCTGGGAAAAAAGCAGTTTTACCAGTTTTATTTCTTCCTTCCCAATGTATATACCTTTTATTTTATTTTCTTATATTTTGTATTATCTAGGACTTCCAGTATGATGTTGAAAAGCAATGATGAAAAGGGACATCCTTGCCTTGTCCCTGATCTTAGTAGGAAAGCTTCTAGCTTCTCACCATTAAGAGTGATTTTAGCTGTAGGTTTTTTGTAGATGTTTTCTATCAAGTTGAGAGAGTGGATGGACCTCTATTTTCTAGTTCGCTCAGAGTATTTATCATGAATGGGTGTTGAATTTTGCAAATGCTTTCTCTGCATCTATTGATATTATTATGTTTTTTTTTTTTCTTTAGGCTGCTGATGTGATGAAATTGTGTCCCCCAAGTTTTATGTATTAGAAACTTGGCCCCCACTGTGACTGTCAAGAGGGTGGGAAATCCTATTATGGTAATTGAAAGGTGGCCTGTAGCCAGGCTAACTCAGTCTGACATTATTTTGGAGAAATTCTCAGTTTTTATTGCTTCAAATATTGTTTCCGTTTCTTTCTTTTTCTGATATTTCTATTATACTTTTGTCACATATTTTGTGATTGTTCCACTGTTCTTGAATATTGTGTTCTGTTTTTTATCATGTCTCTTTTCAAAAATTACTATTTTTTTTATTTTATATAAACCCGATATAATGGCTGAAATAAAAAATAATGACAGTACCAAGGGGCAGTGAGGATGTGGAACAACTAGAATGCTTATAAATTGTTAATGTAAATGCAAAATTGTGTAGACTCTTTGGAAAATAGTTTGACAGTTTCTTAAAATACTAAACATATTTAAAGTATAACCCAGAAATCCTATGCCTGGGTATTTACCTCACAGAAATGAGGACCTATGTTCACACAAAAACCTGCACACACAAGTTTATAAAAGCTTTAATTATAATAGCCCCAAATTAGAAGCAACCATAGAATCAAATGCCCTTCAGTGGGTAAATTTGGAGGTAGGGTATTTACATAGATAATCAAATTAAAATGAGTTTTTGATTATGGCCATTCTAGTGGGTGTGAAGTGCTATCTCATTGTGGTTTTGATTTGTGTTTCCCTGATATAATGATACTGAGTGTCTTTACCTATGTTTGTTGGCCATTTGTATATCTTCTTTGGCAAAATGATTATTCAAATTATTGTGGTGTGTGGTTTGTCTTTTTATTGTTGAGTTGTATTTTCTATACATTCTGAATTCTAAACATTTATTAGATATATAATTTGCAAATATTTTCTTTCACTATTGGATTGTCTTTTCATGCTCTTGTTCAAGGTTTCTTCTTAATGATCAGAATAAATTGTAACATGTGACATATCAGATAAATATGCATCATTCATTTAATGGGATTTTTCATTACCATCTACTATGTTCCACTCCCTGAGCTAGGCACTGAGGAGTACATTACATCAAAGATGTAAAGAGAAACATTCAGACAGACAGTTAGTAGTTGACCTTTAGGAGCACGTAATCTAACAGGAAAGACAAAAATGTAAAGAGACCATTAAAATACATTTTGATAAGAGGAAGCACATAGTTAGTGCAACTGAATCTAAATTAGTAAAGTCAAGGAAGGCATTTTTGTGGAAGGGACATATGATTGTAGATGGGGAGTAGAGACCAAGTTGATAACGGGACATCGGGAAGTAGAAAAAGCATGTGCCAGAAGACATGTACGGCTATGATACGTCTGACAAAACTGTTAGTTGTTTAAGGGGAAGCTATGAGGAAAGGCTCTGATAAGGCAAGAAAGAATTAGGTCATGAAAGACCTTGTATGCTAATCTAAGAAGACTGAACCTGGTCTCTAATGGAGCCTTCGGAGAACTTTAAGAAACAAGTGCCACAGAATAAGATTTGCGGTTTAGAAAGATTACAGTCTGACTACAGAGAATGAATTGAGGGGTGCTAAGACTGTGAACAGGAGAGCAGTTATGGATTTAGAAAGATGAGAGATGGTGATAACCAAGACAAGGTAGTGGCAGTCAGTACTGTCCTTAGGTCCAGCCAACACCTCCAGCTCTCCTGTCTTCTCTGCTGTACCCCTTCCAACAGGTGTGTGACGGATCCCCAGGGTCGAGTAGGCCAGCCTCCATGAGCCTGCACCCTCCCTTGTAGATTCACGTTCCTGGAATTCACTGTCCAAACAGCTAATTCCAACAGGTGTGTGACGGATCCCCAGGGTCGAGTAGGCCAGCCTCCATGAGCCTGCACCCTTGTAGATTCACGTTCCTGGAATTCACTGTCCAAACAGCTAATGCATACTCTCGGGATATAACTATGAAAGAAATATAGCTCTATTCTAGATAACTTAATATATATCCTTTCTCTCAAACTTCTAACATCTTCTCCTCAGTGCTCACTATCAGAAGATAACCCTGAATTCTACTCCTTCTCCAATTAAACTCACTCCATTCACCGTTTACTCCTTTCCACTCCACTGAAACTACCATTTCAAGATTAGAAATGCATTCTACAGTGCCAAACCGGGTGGTCACGTCTCAGTCCTGACCTTACTCATACCACCAAAGGATGCTAATGTAGCTAATAGTGCCCTCCCTCCTGAAACACTCTTCATTTCATATGCAGAACACTCTTACACTCGTTTTGCTCTTAGCCTTACTGACTTCTCTTTTTCTTTTGCTTGTTCTTTCTCATATTCTTGATCCTTAAACATTGGCATTCTCTGATCTCTTATT
Source organism: Galeopterus variegatus (assembly GCF_000696425.1). Lineage (NCBI taxonomy): Eukaryota > Metazoa > Chordata > Mammalia > Dermoptera > Cynocephalidae > Galeopterus > Galeopterus variegatus. Next base: position 276,496 of record NW_007729317.1, read on the forward strand.
TTGGGGGGGGGGGGGGGGGGGA
>NW_007729317.1:277065-278634 GCF_000696425.1 Galeopterus variegatus
GGGGGGGGGGGGTGGAGAGAATCTACGGTGAGTTCCTAGGTGATCTCACAAATTCTTACGTTCTTATATTTTTAAATAACATTCATATGTTGATAACTCCCCCAATTATATTTTTATCCCTGACCCTATCTTGAACTATAGTTTTACACCCAAATATCTGGTAAGTACGTCCACGTGGATATACAAGTATAATGAGAACCACAAACTTAACAAGTCCAAAGCAGAAACCTTGTTAACTATCCTCCTCCCACCAGCCCCCTACCCCACCCTCAAGACTGGCTTCTTGCTCAGTCTTCCCCATCTCATTAAATGGCAACTTTATTACCTTCATTACTCAGGCCAAAAACTTCAGAGTCATCCTTGATTTCTCTCACTCTTTCATACCCAAATTGAACCCACCAGTGAATTTTATTAACTCTAATTAAATATGTCTCAAAACCTCCATTTATATGAATTTCAAGAACAGGTGAAATTAAAAGAGAAGCCAAAGAGAGATGGGCCACGAGAGTGGGTACAAACTGGAGAGAAGCATGAGGGAACTTTGTGGGGTAATGCAAATGTTCTTACTCTCGACTCTTGATCTGGGTAAGGGTTACCTGGTGAAAATTAGTCAAGCTGTATGTTTCATTTTGGTGTAGTGTATAGGTCTTTGTCTGTTGGGCTGCTATAACAAAGTATCTTAGACCGGGTAATTTATAAACAACATAATTTCTCGCTTATAGTTCTGAAGGCTGGGAAGTCCAAGATCAAGGCAGCAGCAGATTTGGTGGCAGGTGAGGCGTGCTCGGTGCTTCATAGATCCTGCTTCCATGTGTCCTCACATGGCTAAAAGGCTCCCTTCAACCTCTCTTATAAGGGCATTAGTCACATTCATGAGGGCAGAACTCTCATGACTTAATCACTTCTCAAAAGTCCTCACCTCTTGATACCATAGCATTGAGGATTGAGTTTCAACATGTGAATTGGGGGGGGGGGGCACAGAGATTCCAACCATAGTAATATACTATATGTACTCACTATATATATTTTATACTGTATCATGAAAACAAAAAAGTGTACACTCACAAGCCCTCAGAGGTGTATGTGCTTATTATGTGAGTGTGTGATCATATCTGGAATCTGATTATGTCTCACCTCTCTTACTCTGCCACAGCCAATTCTCACCACCCTTGGCACCGTACATCCTTCTTCTGCCATACTCACCTGTATTAGTCCATTTCTGTTCCTTATAACAAAATACACAGAACTGGTATTTTATAAAGAAAACAAAATTTATTGCTTACAGTTTCAGAGGCTAGGATGTCCAAAGTCAAGGGAACACATCTGGTGAGGGTCTTGGTGGTGGCAACAGTAATGGCAGGGTATCACCTTGCAAAAGTGGCAGAGAAGAGACAACAGAGAGAGAGAGAGCAAGAGAGTAACCTCCTCATTCACTCTCCTTTTAAAGCCCACCATTATTAATCTGTTCACTACGGCATGGTCCTACAATCCAGTCACCTCTTCAAGGCCCCACCTTTCAATTACCATAACAGGATTTCCCACCCTCAACAGGTACAGTGAGGATTAAAC
>NW_007729317.1:279035-283230 GCF_000696425.1 Galeopterus variegatus
CACCTTGCAAAAGTGGCAGAGAAGAGACAACAGAGAGAGAGAGAGCAAGAGAGTAACCTCCTCATTCACTCTCCTTTTAAAGCCCACCATTATTAATCTGTTCACTACTGCATGGTCCTACAATCCAGTCACCTCTTCAAGGTCCCACCTTTCAATTACCATAACAGGATTTCCCACCCTCAACAGGTACAGTGAGGATTAAACTTCCGTGAGGTTGAGGGGGGGAAATCCAGTCTACAGCATCACCTCCTTGCTCCACTACGATCTATTCCTTCATGTTTCCTTTTAAAATATAAAAAAGGTCATATGGTTTCTATACTCAAAATCCTGGTTTGCTTCACATCTTACCTTGATTAAAAACAAGGTCCTTATAACACCTCATAGGACCTTATGTGATCTGACCTATGCATTTTGACCTCACGTCCTACCACTTGCATCCTTGATCCCTGTGTTCTAGTCACACTTGCCACTATGATTCTCAGTGCAGGCCAGCTCTTGTCTCTGGAGTGCTCTTCCTCCAGACACCCACATGACTTCATGCTGTGGTTCCTTCATGTCTCAACCCAGATACAACCTTACCATAGAGAATTTGACTGACCAACTTATGCAAAAAAGCACTCCATTCATCATCTACTCCTTGCTTTATTCTTCTCCATAGCACTTATCATTTCACATAATATCTGTTATTCATCTCCCTTCACAAAACTGATTCATGAGAGCAATGCTCAAAATACATTTTTTGAAAGAATGCATATAGAAATTGAATGTCTTAGAAAGAAGATGATAGGTCCAGTTTTGATTACATTGAATTACACATGAGCATCACACATATTTTTCTGGATCTCAGAAGAGAACTAACTAACTGGATACACATTTAGAAGACATTAATGTAGATGGTGGTGAAGCCATAAATGTGGATATAGTATATATACTTTATCATTCACCAAACCATTGGCTCAACAATTATAGAACTTGCCATTGACCCCACAAAGTATAACTTCTGCTATGGCATGCTCAGTTAATATGGTCAACAAGAATGATGACCATATTAACTGAGCATGTCCATAGAGATTATAGCACCCAAAGTCAAGAGCTGTTCTTGGGGTCATTTAGATTGAACCTCACAAGATGCATGTTTTTTGTGGGTATGGATTAGTCCATTTCTGTTGCTTATAACATAAATACCTGAAACTGGGTGAGTTATAAAGAAAATGAAATGTATTACTTACAGTTCAGAGGCCTGGAAGTCCAGAGTCCAGGGAACACATCTGGTGAGAGTCTACTTTGGTGGTGGTCTTACAGCAATGTGGAGGTCTCACATGGTAGAAAATGGCAGAGCAGAGAGAGAGAGACAGTTCCTAATGCATTCTCCTTTTTTAAAGCCCTGAGAACCACACCCATGACGAGCAGACCACCATTAAACCATCAAGTTAATCACCTCTTCAAGTCCCCATCTTTCAATTACCATAATAGGATTTCCTACCCTCAACAGTTATGGTCTACAGTCAGTATTAAGTTTAAGGGTTGGGGGGAGGGCATTCAACCCAAGGCAGTGTATAATCACAGTGACAGAAGGCAGTAGAAATTCAGAATTCCCAAGAACTTTAAGCAGGTTCTTTCTCATCTTGCTCCACCTTCCAAATAGGAAAAAAAGAGAGAGAGAGAGAAAGAGATTTTGATTTGTGCAATTGTACCAAAATGGTGAGTAGATCTTTTCCTGTTGTACCAGAATTAGTGAATGGGGTTCAAAGATGAACACAAAGAGGTGATGATTACTCCTACATTCTAAAAGGACAGACATTGAAATGCCCAGATGGCTGCCTAGAACTTAAAGACAGGCAGTCAGAATTACTCTTTTCCCAGCCATTCTCCCATTAGTCTCTTCCAGCAAAAAATATAAGCGAGGAAGAGATTCAAGGATCTATGGGAGTGGTGGATTATTGGCTTAGAGAGATAGTCCCGTGGTTTTTCTCTCTTTTTGTGTTTGGTAGTAGGATGAAGACATGTTTTTGTCCTCTTTATGGTCAAGTAAGGAGGGTTAAAAAAACAAAAACCAAAAAACCAGCATCTCATTCCTGACTGATGATTCAGTTAAGTAGAGACTTCTGATATACCTTCCTGTCCTTTTTAAAGGAGGGTGGGTAGCGGGCAAGGATAAATTTTTGAGCAGAGGAAGACAGCCATGGTGGAATAGTCTGCAGTTGTCCCAGCTTTTCCTAGTGAGGGTGAGAGATTTTCTGTGGGTTAAATAGGCATGGAAGAAAGCAGCCAGTCTTGAGCAGTCTTATATTATACAAACCTGGACAAACAGAGTTACCTAGAAGTATTTGACTGTAGAATATTTGGCAAAAAAAGGTAGCTGAGGGGACATTGCTGAATGTCAAGAATGAAAAGGTTTCTTAATATCCCATCATTAAAGCAGTCTATGAGGTACCCCCAGGATGGCTCACAAGCCCCAGGAGATGGCCAGGCTCTGAATACCATGACACAGGCCCTCTGGTATGCCCAGAGGCTCCATACCTGTGTTATGGCAGCCTAAAGACACTTGTTAATAAAAGATATTTGATGCATTTATGTAATTTTCCCTTTTCTCCTCCAACAACATAAGAATAAGGAACATAGAAAAGAGAAAAAGGAGGAGTTATAGAAGATGACATCTCTCCACTCCTGATTACCAGCTGAAACTTGACTGGAGAGTGGTAGGGGGAGAGTGAGCATTTATTAAATGTAAAATTAAGTAAATTGGATAGAAAGGTGTTTTTTGACAGTAGTAAGAGATTGAAAACCTATGGTGCTTTGAGATGTCCTAGAGTCAGGAGGGTAGATTTTGCCAAACATGGTTGAAAGTAATGATAGGGAAAAAAATAAAAACATGTTATTTTTGTATATGATTATACAGGTTTTTCAAATATTGCCTTAATGTGTGGTTTTTTGTTTGCTTTTCATATATATATATATATATATATGAGATCTTCATTCAATTTGAAAAAATGTCCTTTAGAATTTCGTATAGCAGAGAGCTTCTAGTAACAAATTCTCATAGTTTTTTGGTTTCTTTTTTAATATGACAGTATCTTTATTTTTGCCTTTATTCTTGAGATAAAATAGCTTTATCTAGTTTATACTAGTTTCAGGACTCCATTGTTTTGTTGACAAATGAGAGATCATTTGAATCTTCCTTGTATGCAATGATTTGCTTCTCTTTGGATCTTTTTAAGATTTTCTTTCTATCTTGGTTTTTAGCAGTTCATCAGGATTGCCAAAGTGTGGTTTCCTATTTATTATCCTGTTTGGGCTTTGCTGAACTTCTCAAGTTTTTAAATTTATATCTTTCAACATACCATGACCACTAATACCAATATATATATATCCCTGCCAAGAACTGCCCAGTGATTTTTAAATATTTCAACATACCATGACCACTAATACCAATATATATATATCCCTGCCAAGAACTGCCCAGTGTATTGAGTTTGAAATATTTGTTCTTTTGAGTACCCTTGAAAATATCTGAGAGAGTGTTGGTCCAGTAGAAGCTATCTGGCCATTTTCTAAGTAGAGTACTTTACTGACTTTTTACACAATATCAATATCATAATACAGTATCTCAAAGGATACCCCAAAGAACAAATATTTAAAACTCATTCTGGGGCAGTGCTTGACAGGAAAGTGTATTGGTGTCATGCCTAATAAAAATTATCTCAAAGTTTTTCTTTCAAAATGATAATAACTATAATAATAACAGCAAAAGTAATAGTTAACCATCATTGTGTGCTTTGTTTACTGTCAGGTAGTATTTTTAAATGTTTTAGACGTATCGATTTACTGAACTCATAAAAAAATCACAAAGTGTTATATTATTATCAGCTCAATTTTATAGATGAGAAAATACAGTACAGAGAACTTAGGCCTGAGGTTACCAGCCAATCTGGCTATTATTTACAGGGTTTGTATTTAACCAAAAACTTACATTGCCCTGATACTTTCCTAGCAGGTGGTTAAACACATCAGTTAAAGGAAGTTTATCTCACATTATTTCCAACACAATTTGACAGTTATAAAGATTTTCTCCCTCAAGTTAACTGAGAATACTCTAATCTGGGACCAAGAGAAGTGAGGAAATAAAGGCTCGGTGCATACATGTATTTTCCTGATGGTGGGATAAATGGTTTGTCGAGTTAAAAAAAAAAAAAAA
>NW_007729317.1:283897-326465 GCF_000696425.1 Galeopterus variegatus
AAAAAAAAAAAAAAGAGATTTACTTTTACATTATTTGCCTGAACCTCTTCTGATTTGAAACATAATTGAATTGGTCCAGAGTTATGTTACAAAAGGAAAACCCTAAGAAGATTTGGAGAATGGGGCTAAAATATTTTAAATTACTTTTTAGTTCATATGGAGGACAGCCATATAGACTTTGAAACTGTCATTAGCATTGACCTCTGAACAAGTAATCTCATAACAAAGATGAAAAAAAAAATCCTACTATAATCCATTTTTAGTTTTGGAAGAGATGGGAAAGAAATATGGTTAGTTATCTTTCTTTTTTTTTTTTTTACCTTTTTTTTTTTTTTTTTACTGACCAGTAACGGGATCGCAACCCTCGGTGTTGCGCCCGCACCGTGCTCAGCCAGTGAGTGGGAACCGGTCTCCACATGGGATCCGAACCCTCAGCGGGAGTGCCGCCGCGCTCCCAAGCAGCGCACTCTCCAGTGCGCCACCGGGCCGGCCTGGGTTAGTTATCTTTCTAACTGTTTTTAAGCATTATAACTAGAGTTATTGAATGCTGTATTCTTATATTCCATGGGGGCAAGTTTCATGTATTGTAGTGCAGAATACGCTAAGCATGCATACAGAGTAATTTCAACCAACACTTGGTTAGATAGAAATTTATTATTGACTGATAGATTACTAGACCTTGCAATCACCTTCCCTGTATATCTTGCTCATATTTCACATTTTTAAAATTTCTTATTTCAAAATAATTTTAGAGTTACAGAAAAGTTTCAAAAATAGTAAGATGAGATCCTTTATGTCCCTCAATTTGAATCACCTAATTCAAATTTTACCAATTTTTTACTAATGTCCTTTTTCTGTTTCAGTATTCTAAATTGCATTTGGTTGTAAACATCATCCATAAGATATATCAACATCATGTACCCCTTGATATAATGTACTGAGAAATACACAATATCATTTTTTTGGTATTATTGACACAATGCGCAACTTTAATTTGATTATGAGAAAACATCAGTCTAACCCAAATTGAAGGACATTGGAAAAAACAACTCATCCAACGTATCAAGGTCATGAAATATTGAGTAGCTGTTATAAATTGTAGGAAATTCAGGAGAAATAACAGCATCTTTTCCCTTTTTTTTTTTTTTTCTTTTTTTTTTTTGGCATTGTAGCCAGAAGAGAAAAGGGAGTAATTAAAAAGCAGAAGGAAGCCCTAGCATAACAAAACCAATGGAGTGAGGTTGGGATAGAAGCTCTTTTCTTCATAGCTTTGAGGCTTATAGGGATTTATGATCACCTTTCACAGAACAGTGTTGCTGGTGGCAGAAGGGATAGGCCCCCTAGAATTCATTTCCCTGTCAGAGCTGCTAAGACATCACGTCAGTTGAGTGCATGGGTGGGGTCGAAGGATTTCTCTTCAGACTCATTAGATTGCATGGGTTGTGGTTGTACATGGAGGAAAATAGAATTACCATGTTGACTACAATTTTTTGTGCCGTAAATCTTGAAAAGAAGAGGAAACCTTGGCAGGGAGCTTCAGCATCTTGTATTTATTTTGTTCGAAGGATGTTAGTCAGGTACACTGGGTCTGGGCAGAATAAAAGTTAAAATCAAAGAGCTTGGGAAGGCAAATCCATAGGAACCAGAGGTCTGGGTAAGTGGAGTCCAGGATACCAGAGAAACCAGCACTAGTATTCTGAGAACTCTATTGCAGGTGCCTGCTCTCATCTGTCCCTTGTGTTCTCTAATAAAGAATTACCCAGGATCATTCCTATATTTGCAGTTCCTATGACACCATCGTCACAACACACTTTGAAGCAGAATGCGCTAAAACTAAGGGGATTGTGTGTAGATTTTTGGGCAGGTCTTGAAATCTCAGGTGTTTTTATAAACAATTTTGATTCTGGGATTATGTCCATATTTCTGGATCTTGATTTATAAAGTCCCCAGATTTTCAGTGAACCAAAAAATAATAAAATTAAAAAAACATGTGAACCATCCTTTGATTGGAAAAGGAACAAGAGGCATTGGAATTACACTATATATTTTTGTCAGTAATAGCAACTTGCAATTAATTTGGCCATACCCATGCACCAATTTCCAAGTGATTTACATACATTATCTTACCTATTTCTCATAAAAATTTATGAGTTATAATTATCCCCATGTTGCAGTTTGAAAAACTGAGGTCAAAGGAGGTTAATTTCCTTCCTGGTATACAAAGTTAGTAAGAGGTAAAACCAGAATTAGCAGCCAGGTCTATAAAATTCCCAAGCCTAAGACTTTTAAATTACAACTTATTTGGGACTTAACATTTTATTGCAAATATACTTAAATAAAAAGAAAACAATACATCCCCTTAATACCATGAATGCTTTATTTTTAGTGGTTCTAGTAAACTTAGGAAAATTGTCTATTGGCCTGGTAGCTATGAAGAAAATAAATGTGTGTATTTCAATGACCAACTTTGAAGGAATTTGACCAGTTTTTACCATTATAAATTTACCGGCTTCCTCAGCTAAAATGTTCATACCATCTTTTGCTATTCCAATTTTTCTCTTGTACAAATTTTATTGATGTAACTACTTGAGATTATCTACTGATCAACCTGGGCTGACCAATTGCTAATACCACGGGGATTCTTTTGCCTGGGAACTGTTCTGCTCCTGAATTCAAGTAAATTTAAATAAATACTCCTACTGCATCATTATGAAGTTTTATTTACAGTGAACTGTCTTAAAATTTATATAATAAAAAATAATCTATATTTTGAAAAAAAAATCAGTGTGATGATAGATGCAAGGAAAGAGAAAAAATAGAAATGAATATGTATAACCAATGTTTATCTCTAAATCAAGCCAGCATTTACTTACCTTCATCCATAGTTAAACCCATGATCATATTTTTATTTACTAATTTTCATGTTTTAGAACAGTTTTATGTTCCCATCAAAATTGAGTGGAAAGTACAGAGTTCCCATGTATCTCCTGTCTCCAAAATCACACCACCTCCCCCTCCAGAGCAGTACACTGACTGGTTCTAATCAGTGAACCTACATGGACACACTATTATTGCCTGAAGTCTACTCTTGATGGTGTGCATTTTATGGATTTTGATAAATGTATACCAGTATACACCATTACATAATTATACAGAATAGTCTTATTGCCCTAAAAATCCTCTGTGCTCCACCTATTTATCCCTTTCTACCCCCAGTCCTTGGAAACCACCAATCTTTTCACTGGCTCCTTAGTTTTGCCTTTTCCAGAATGCAGTGTAGTTGGAATCATATAGCATGTAGCCTGTTCAGCTTAGCTTCTTTCACTTAGCAATATGCATTTAAGTTTCCTCCATATCTTTTAAAAGCCCATTTCTTTTTTTAGCATTGAATACTATTTCATGGTCTCAATGTGCCACAGTTTGTTTATCCATTCACCTCCCAAAGGGCATTTTGGTTGCTTCCCAGTTTTGGCAAATATGAGTAAAGCTGCTGCAAACATCCATGTGCAGATTTTTGCACGAACATGAATTTTTGATTCATTTGGGTAAATACCAAGGAGCACAACTGCTGGATCATATGATAAGAATTTGTTCAGTTGTGTAAAAATTGCCACATTGTCTTCCAAAGTGGCTCCACTACCCATGATCGTACTTTGAAAGATTCAGGAGATATCTATGTTAATTATTTCTTCGTTTTTAAGATCAATTTAAAAAAATACTATAAGTATTTTTATTAAAAACCTTTGAGTTTAAAACTTGTGAGTACCCTGCTCCCCATAAATTAATTAGATCAGAATCTCCAAAGGGTGACATCCAGGCATGGAGACATATTTGAGAAGTGCCCTGATTCTATTATATCACCGGGATTGAGAATACTTGATGTGGATTATCTGGGCAGCCGCCTAATAACCCCACAGCAGCACGTGAAAACAGTGCTGCCAGTGCATCTGTATTTACACTCATATTTGTAACCAATGACCTGGTAACATGATGATATTTAACTTTAAGTGTAACCGGCTGTCATTAAGCTGTTCTGTTCTATTATCGAGATGACAATTGTACAAAGACAGCCATTTACTCATGTTGAATTAGTTTTCTGCCCTAGTCATTCAAAACAGAAAAATATTTTCATAAGGACAACACGGCAGTGAAACAAATGACTTTTACAAAATTAAACTCGGAATCACAAACATGTCATAAATTACATGTATTGTTTTTAAACTGTTTCTGGCAAATGAGAAAGAACCGGAGAAAGACTTGAAATGAAAATGAAGAAATTGTGGCCAGTGAGGTTTAATGACCTTTGAAAGTGCTATCACTAATAATATTTCACAATATGTAGAAAGGGTGGGAGAATTAAATTATTAAACATCACATAATTGTATAGGAATCTCCATTTCAAAAGACGCTGTTTGTTAGAGGTCAGCATTATCACAACTTGAGCGAATCCCATCCATGTACTAACTTTGGTAATCTGCTACTAGTAAATGCAATAGGATACAGTGAAGATACCAACAGGGAAACTAGAGTAGGCTCTTCCCTGAGACCCCAGGACACCTCTGATGGCTACCTTTAGCTGGATGACTCCCCAGTGGCCTTGACAAAGCTTCCTTAGGCTGCCCAGCAGTCTGAGACACTCCAGCCAACTTTCTTCCTCCTTCCCTCACAAGGGGCTGGACATCTCTCACACTCCCTGGCTCCCTCCCCTTTATTCTTTTTTTTCACAGGCATTTCTCTTAATAAAATTCTTGCCTGTTCATCTTGGTGTCTGCTTCTCAGAGAACCCAGACTAGCACATGGGTCAATAAAAATTATAGCTTAGTGATTGAAAACAATATTTCTTCAGCAAGCATCATTTACCATATTAAATTGAAGATAATTTTAATATTGAGATGCTGCTATTCTTTGTGTATAAGTAACATTTTCTTGAAAACTATCTTATGTCACCACTAAAGAATACTGAAGGCTTTTGTTTTTCATTTAACACCGGTGTGTGTGTCATTCCAGTCTGAGAAAAGCTGCCCTAACTAATTAACTTGCTACAACTAAGGGGGGTGGGGGAGTCCTTTCCGCTCAGTTATTTTAATCAAACTGACTCTAAGTTGTTTTTCAGTTCAGCTACTTAATACCTCCAGATAAAGCCACATGGACCGAATTCTCCCTCCAGGCCTTATTCTCAGCTGTGCCCGCCCCACCCCCACTATGAAACAAAACCACCACCAACTCCTAAAGTGTGTTTTATCAAATGTATCAGCTCCACCCAGCCTTGCTCATTCACCACAACCCAGTTTTTAAACACTGCTCAGATTCCTGCTTCAACCATTTGTGCCCATTTTGGCTGGCTTATCCAACAATTTAGGAAAGCCTAGAGGCCAATAAACAAGTAAACTTGGATAGCCACAAACCACAGTGCCCCAAGTGTAAACTACCGAGTTTGCTTACTTAGCATACCTCAAGCTGGGACAAAGCCATTGCTGGCCTAAGCTGGAGGCCTCCAATGAACCATCTGAGGAGGTCCCCATTAACGTACATAAAACACAGTCAGGACGCTGCAGTGAATATAAAGCAAAGCTTCTGTGACTGCTCCATCAGAGTAATAGCATTGCTACCATATTTAAAAGTTCTTCAGGACCTTTGGGATCTAACCCATGTTTTCTTTTCTGGGACAACTGGGGAAGGGGAATGAATAAGGAGGAAACACAAGATTCCTGACATTGCTCTCATGTTTACTGACTTTTAAAGTGAGGCTTTCAACAAACAAGTGAACAGAGACAGAAATGCAGACATGGTTTTAGTCTTCTCTATCACTAAGCAACTCTGAACAGAGTGGGATGTGCTATTAGGGGTTTAGGCTCCTTGGACATTTATACTTTATAGAATCTCCTGCAGAGCAAGATGGAAACATCTTTCATACCTATAGTGCATTATCACAACCAGGGGATGGGGACTGACACAGCCCACTTCCCAGATCAATTCAATGAGAACTTCTGGGCAATACCCAAGTATCTGTCACCCCCGCTGACTCCAACCGAGTTTAAGAACCATTACTCTAGGTCTAAGATATTAATTCTTAAAATTTATCTTGCCTCAAAATCATCTGGACACTTGCTAATACAAAGATTGCTGGGAATCAACCCTACTTTCTGATTTAGCGGGCCTGGGTGAAAAATGTGCATTTCTAATAAGTACCCAGGATTGTTGATGATGCTGGTCCCTGGACTTTGAAACCAATACTCCAGGGAATTCTAGGTTTTCCAGGAGGCCCATCTAGTAGACTTCTGCTCACATTTCTTTGACCACAACTATGTCATGTGGACATCTCTATCTGTAAGAAAACCAGGATATTAAATATTTTCATTGAGCACATTATGCCCATTGGTGTTCCAAAGAAACTTGGATTCTCTCAGATAAGAAAGAAAAGGGGAGAACAGACATGTAGGAGGTCAGTACACTTTAAGATGTTTAATGTCATGTGAACATAAGAATAATATTATTTTGTGGCACTCTGGAGCAGACTAAGTGCACTTGGAATCTGGGTGGGAGGCAGTATCCACTGGGTCAGGAGCTCCAGCTACCGGGGCTCTGTCCATCTACTCCGAGGGCTGCGGGGTCCAAGCTCAGGGCAGAGGGGGAAGCTCCGGAAGAAACCAGCAGTGTCTGGCATAGACTTGCACTATGGCGAACTACTATTACTTACCTTGTGTGACTATTTTATTCTCTAAAGGAAAGAGAAGGTTCATATCAACAACTCTACCAAGAGTGAATTTAGGTAGAAGCAGATAGGATGAAAAGTTAACTCCTAATAGCCTTTACCCTCAGCAAACTTCATTCAGAGGGTCACTAGTGAATTGTCCGTCCCAGTAGGAGGGTCGGGGATGTGTTAGCATGTTAATCTCATCAGCTTCCATCTTTCGCAGATACCATTTCCTTCAGATTTTTTTTTTTCTATGAAGAGATCTCACACAATTCCTGGCTCACACCTTGAAGCTTTAGAGTTTTAGAATTCTCGCCAGTAGATTAGCTGAGTGACTGAGGAAGCATAAACCAACATAAACTGTTCCAACACCCCTGATTCTCCTCTTACCTCGTGAGCATTGGGCACATTTGGAATGATTGCAAGGCTGCCCATTTTTGTGATGGTTTAATCTCAAAGGGAAGTGGTCCCCAAATGCCTCAGTGCAGAGCAATTTTAAAAGATGTGAACTCTTTTCCCTTCAAGCCACAAAATGTCCTGAAAGCTTCAGATCACTTGACTCTGCTCTCTCCCACACAGATTTGACCAAGCTTCTATTTCATCAACCACATACACACAGAAAGATATCTGTCTTTAATCATTGAGACGTTCCTACTGTTTCAAATGACTCTATTACTTCTATAAAAGCTAAAATTATTTTCACTTGAGAAAGCTCAGGTCTGCGATTTCTTCTACTAAAAGAATAGGGGCCCATCAATAAAAGTTACATAGAAGCAATGGTATGCATCCAAAGTATGTCTTATTGTACATAAATAAAATGTAAGGACCTTTAATATATAGGTCTCCTTTGTTTGGAAAACAAACAAACAAAACAAAACATAAAACTAAGAGGTTTGGCAGTCACTACAATCTTGATGACATTTTTGCTTTTGCTCTCTGGGTGACAGCAGAAGGCTTATTGCTGGGATGACAGACAGTCACAGAGCCACATGCTCACCACCCTCTGGTCTGCGGCTATCCCTGCAATTCCCAAGGCCTATTATGGGGTAAAGAGCTGCAGCTTTGTTTCTCAGGCTGCTCAAATCTTTGCTCAAAACTGGTCACCCTAGCTCTGATTTCTGTCCACTAAGAAAGATCATCAAAGTGCTCTGGACTCTTGAAGGGGAGTAGTGGCTTTCTAGCAAATGTAAACATAATCAGTAATTAGCAGATTCCATGTTAGATCTTTATAACTGCACAACATTCTCACTCTGCTTCTCTAAGCATTACTTTTTAGTAGTAAAATTATTTAAAAGAACCTACCTAATTTTATAACAGTGAAGTTGTAATGTTTTTGTTGTTCTTCATAAATCAACCTTCTTCCATTCATACACATTGCCTTATTCGGTATTATATCTAATAATTGGTAAAAAGTACATCACACACTTCAGTTGGAACTAGTTTGAGTTAATTCATCCAATAGCCATTCAGCAAATATTTATTGAGTGCCCACTGCATGTCAGGCTCTGTATTAACTGCAGGAAAAAAGTGGTCTTAGTTTCAGGACTCAATGAACTCACATTTATCCAGTGAATTGATTTATAAAGGACATATTTAATCACCTATGTTTCTTATTTAGCCTCTTGAAATGATGGGATGAATTTATTTCAGGTAGTTTTCTCACTGTGGTGAAGGAAAGTAAACTACTAAAAAGAATCTTTCCCAAGTATCCAGAGCACACCCTTCTTTTGAGTCTCCTTTTCTTTAGACTCATTACCCTCCTTCATTTTCTGATCCTTGGTCCCCAACCCACAAAGGAAGCTAGTAAATTGTGTGTCTATGTCTGGCCTTTCACTAGATGGTAGCATAGAGAAATGACCTTCTCTGTGTTAATTCTGTCCATACCTGGCATTCTACCCTATTCACTCAGCAAATTCAGGAGTCTCCATCACTGTGAGAGCTCAGGACATGATGGAGGGATAGATGGATGGATAGACACCCAGTTGTGCCCCAAGAAAGTACCTATTAGATTGGCACTTTACTGAAGTTCTCACCATGGATTATTTAGCCCACATGGCTTCCTCATAAGTCCGAATTTATTTCTTTAGCTCTGGAAGCATTCCCATCAAGGCAGAGCACTCAGGCCCTGTGCCAGTGCATAGGAAAGGAAAATGATATTTGGCCATGAAGAAAAGCTCTTCACAGAATCTGGAAGATATCTCAGAGAACATCCAATTCCACCCCAAAGATTTACAGATGAGAAAAGGAGCCATGAGAGGTGAAACATCCTGCCTAAGATTACATTGCCAGTTAAATGCAAAACTACGACTAAAACCCAGGATTCTTTACTCCTTGTCCAGGCACCTTTCCAGGGCACAGCATGGACCACATTTGTAAACAAAAGGAAATGAGGCAACATCATAAATGTCTTCAACAATTCAGTATAAACATAAATGAACAGATGGTTCACCAGGCCTCTTGGAGGCCAGCCAAAGTTCTGGGCAGAAGGACAGGGCACCTTGAATTTGTATTTGCTTAAGAGGCTAGAGAATGCTTACCCAGAATGTGCAGCAGATGCCGCATCTTCCCATCTGCCTTAGTTATGCAGCTGAGACTGAAATGCTGTGTGGCCATGTCCTAGGTAGCAATTCAGAGGTATTTAGACCCCACCAAAAAAAAAAATTTTTAAAGACAGCACAATAACAATGCTGACAAAAACTTGAGGTTGGGGGCTATCCAAAATGTTACTGAAACCCTAGATATTCCTTAATTATAAAATAAGTGCAAGTTTTAACAAAGTGAGACACTTGGAAAAAAGAGCATGGTACAGAAGAGCATTGAGAATTATTGCATATGTTAAAGGAATGACATTCTCACTGTTCTCTAAATCAATAGTAAGGTTGTATTGTGTTTTTTTTTTTTCACTCAACATATATCACACATTGATGGAGGAGCCTGTATGATATGAGAGGCAAATAGAAAACTCTGCCTGCCCCAAAACTAACATAAATTGCATCATCAAAAAATCACTTGCTTGGTTGCAAAATATACATCCGACAAAGGATTCATATTCAGAATATACAAGGAACTCAAACAACTTTACAAGAAAAAAACAAGCAACTCAATTAAAAAATGGGCAAAAGAGCTAAGTAGGCAATTCTCTAAGGAAGATATACAAATGACCAACAGAGAAAAAAACAAGCAACTCAATTAAAAAATGGGCAAAAGAGCTAAGTAGGCAATTCTCTAAGGAAGATATACAAATGACCAACAGAGAAAAAAACAAGCAACTCAATTAAAAAATGGGCAAAAGAGCTAAGTAGGCAATTCTCTAAGGAAGATATACAAATGACCAACAGAGAAAAAAACAAGCAACTCAATTAAAAAATGGGCAAAAGAGCTAAGTAGGCAATTCTCTAAGGAAGATATACAAATGACCAACAGAGAAAAAAACAAGCAACTCAATTAAAAAATGGGCAAAAGAGCTAAGTAGGCAATTCTCTAAGGAAGATATACAAATGACCAACAGAAATAATATTAAGTGAAACGAGTCAGGCGGAGAAAAAGAAATACCACATGTTCTCACTTATTAGTGGGAGCTAAAAATAAATAAATTAATTCACTCACATACACACACAAAAAAAAACTGGGGGGGGGAGAAGATATAGCAACTACAATTTTTTGAAGTTGCTACAACAAGCAAACGGAAAGGACATTCTTGGGTGGGAGGGGGGAGAGGGAGGAGGGAGGGATGGGAATATACCCAGAGGAATGGAAATCATCAAGTTGAAGGTATACCTGTTCCCCAATGTTCATTGCAGCACTTTTTACAATAGCCAAGAGCTGGAATCAGCCCAAATGTCCATCATCGGATGAATGGATACGGAAAATGTGGTATATCTACACAATGGAATACTACTCAGCTATAAAAACGAATGAAATACTGCCATTTGCAACAACATGGACGGACCTTAAGAGAATAATATTAAGTGAAACGAGTCAGGCGGAGAAAAAGAAATACCACATGTTCTCACTTATTAGTGGGAGCTAAAAATAAATAAATTAATTCACTCACATACACACACAAAAAAAAACTGGGGGGGGGAGAAGATATAGCAACTACAATTTTTTGAAGTTGCTACAACAAGCAAACGGAAAGGACATTCTTGGGTGGGAGGGGGGAGAGGGAGGAGGGAGGGAGGTTTCGGTGATGGGCCATAATAATCAACTACGTTGTATATTGACAAAATAAAAATTTAATAAAAAAATAAATAAATAAAAAATACAATAAAATATATAAAAAAAATCACTTGCTTGGATTTAAAAAGTGACGCTCAAAAGTGCAAATAATTTGGATGTGTTATGTCACAAAATCACATACCATCAGAGCTCTTAATAATGCACACACATGTAACTTGTGTTGGCATAAAACATCTTGATGGCACAAAACAAAATTTCTGGTCTGTCACTGATAAAGCAGGCTTCTTGTAGCTATGGACCTGACATCCTTAGTTCAGGGAATTCCATGTTGTATTACGTGTTGTAACACACCATTCCTTTTTCCAGATAACTCTTAAGATTCTTTCAGTTATAAGTAAATGAATTTCTAACTCAATCTGGCTTCTTGCCTCTATATTCATCTCAGGTTTTGGCCTTTGTAACTGAAAGGTGAAGAACGGAAGGAAGCTTCAAGTGTGATCCAGTCATTTCACTATTTCTGTGTGATTCTCACATCTCCCCCCATTTGTCATGTCAACTACATCCTCAGGATGGCTTCCTCATCATGAAAGCATGGCCAGGGCCTTTCCAGACCTCCTATCTAAACAGCACACCATTCATAGCAAGAGACATCACGTCTTCCCCTGTTCTTTTCCTGAGCCAAGTCATGAGATTTACTCATACTGGACCAAGTTCTGATTCACGCCCTTCTCTAAACCCATCATTGTGACCAAGAGGATAAACTATTGTGATTGACTGGGATCAATTGCAGCCAAAATCTAGAATTGAGGTGCTGTAAGTGCTTGGGGGCAGAGACTGATGGCGGCTGGGATGACCACCACAGAGTCAGTGTGTACTATACTAGCTATTGTGAAGTGTTAAATTAAATAAGGAAGAGACCATCTGCCAAAGGTGGATCCATACTTTGGGTTTCTACACAACAAACTGCAACCTAACTTAGTATGTAATCAAACTGAAACCTAACAGAAGTGTAACACACAGCCAAGTGTCAGCCAGTCACAAGCAGTCAACTCATCACACCACACCCCAATGAGGTAAATGCCTCATCACACCATGCTCAACTAAAGCAGATGACCTAGCTGCAGCCAATCATATGATTTCTCCACGTTGCTTCTGTGTTCAGCCTATAAAAGCTCACGGCTCACACTGCCAGATGGAGCTCTCTTTGAACCTCTTCTGATTCTGAGTGCTGCCAACTCGTGAATTGTTCTTTGTTTAAATAAGTTCTGCTAAATTTAATTTGTCTAAAGTTTTTATATTAATGAAAGAAACAGGAATTATCAGAGTGATTAGAAGAAGAGGAGAAAACTGAAAAGAGAACAACTTCAGAACATTAGGCAGTGTCTGAAGAAGACAGATATAACTGGATTCCAAAGCAAACCTTCTGTAATGCCAAGTTAATGTATCTCTCAGTGGCAGAAGAAGGCTTATGAAGGTTGTTCTTAGTTGAGATGGTTTTAGAAAGATAGTTGACAAGGGCATGCATTGTTGTTTTTTGCACAAATGCAATAATTTACAGATGTTTCCTGCAAATCTCTTACTCTAAGATATTAGTAATGAATGGCAAATACCCAAATACCCACATAATTGTTGGTTTGTTTTTTTGTTTCGTTTGGTTTTTGTTATTTTCCTTACTACCTTATTTCTATGTGAACATAGCTCAAACAGAATAAAAACAGGACTCTACTAATTGTTCACAGAATTCTGGGTGGCAAAAAAGAACAAGAGAAGGAATTAGAGTTCTTTTTTAACCTACTTACATTACTCCCATTCTTATTCTATTCTTCCAATAGGACCATTTAAGATCACACGTATGAATTTCTTTAAAATTAGAGGTTCACTTGTTTGTTTTGTGCACTAAATCTTTATGGTATAAAAGTTAAGTCCGAAACTTACTGCTTCTTTTCTTTCCTTTGATCCTGTGAGGTCTTCATGTAGCCTTTCTTCTTGAGTCTCAACACAGTGGACCTCTTAATACGCCATAATATAATAGCATTTTATGGGGTTTGTGCAGTGTAATAAATGCTGCAGACAGAAGTTAGCAACACAGAATGGTAACAAGAGCAGTGATTTGGAAGATGTGAAACCTAAAACTCCACTACTAACTGAGAATTTTGGTCAAGTCAATTAATTTCTCAGGGCTTTGGCAGTGGTTTCTTGCTAAGATGAGAATATTAATACCTTACCTGTCTAAAAGCAAAGAACTGGATAAGATGATCTCTTGATTTCCCCTTAGGCTGAGAATATCTACAATTCTTGGAGAAAAGTCAACAAATGACACTTGAGAATGACATGATGATATCCTATGATATTTCAAAATGTTAGTATTAACATAAATGGGCTATTCGTCTACTCTTTCATGGTAAACAAATTACCATTGCAATATAAGTTAGCAAAAGGGCAGCTTTCATTTTAAAATTTTGTATCTGGTGTCTCAATCAATCACTCTCTTTTACTTTGGAGATCAGGTTTAGTTGTAACATTTTTGTGATATGTCAGTTTATAAGGCAGAAAACATAGCTGTTACCAGGACCAAAAATTATGCAGAACCCATAACAATCTCCTCCACTCTATAAATGCATTGGATATTTAAGATCAATATGTAAAGGGACATTGCTATTAGCTTGAATACTCTTTCTAAAAAACTGCTTTCATATTTAGCTGCTTTCTTCATTGTCCTAAAACATGTGTTCAGTGTTAGAACCTATTGTAGTAGCCATAATTTACTAGTTTACCTTAAAAAGAAAAATTAAACAGAAATCCATTTGACAAAGAAGATGGGATGAGGGTAAAGGAACTAAAAATGTATGTGCAGAAAGTTGCATGGATTCAGTTCTGAGACTTGTGGATTATTTTAAATTGCTATCAAAATGCCTGCACTAAAAGGTTTACATAGATAAACATTCATTCATGCATGCATGTATTTATTCATATACATCAAACGACCATTATGTGTAGTCACTGCACTAGGAGCTGGTTATAGAAAAACAAATAAACAGAGGCTGCCCTGGCTTCATGGAGCTTTGGGAAAATTTCAACAACAGCCCAAAGGAGGGTGCAATTATTCCACCTGGAGAAACCTGGAAGGACTTCACAGATTCGGGTGGGAATCTGATGTAGGTGGCATTTCCCAGGGGAATGGTGCAGACTAGAAAGATAAGAAAACAGTGTGCAGAATAGAGTGGAAAACAAATTCTAAGGAACTGGTAAAAATGGAGAGTTAGAACAACAACAAAAAAAAATAGTAAAAAAAAAAAAAAAAAAAAAAACCACCTGGAGAAACCTGGAAGGACTTCACAGATTCGGGTGGGAATCTGATGTAGGTGGCATTTCCCAGGGGAATGGTGCAGACTAGAAAGATAAGAAAACAGTGTGCAGAATAGAGTGGAAAACAAATTCTAAGGAACTGGTAAAAATGGAGAGTTAGAACAACAACAAAAAAAAATAGTAAAAAAAAAAAAAAAAAAAAAAGAGAGAGAGAGAGAGAGGTACAAAAAGAATCAGGAGGCAGAATCTTTCAGGGATCAGGGTGAAGTGAGATTCAGGAAGTTGCTCAACTTCAAACAGTGTGGAGAGGTAGAGTAATGATAGAGAAGAGGCCTTAGGGGTGACAGGCAGGTGGACATCCGCGATGTCTTGGAGCAGCTTCCACAGGGTGGTTACTTCATTGAATGCCCATTTTGGGCAACTCTCAGGCAAAGAGGCCGCATTTAGGTTACCAAAACACTTTCGAAAATCATAGAACTCAATTCCCGCTGTCAGGTGATCCTGTCCTTCTCTTGGTGCCTTGGGGCCTTGACCCTCTGCCCTACAATGTGAAACAGTATCCATGATACATTGTAGCTTTCTTTTAGTACGTCAATTAACTTGAGGAACACTCTCACTCCCTGACAAAGGCTTCTTGAGATTCCTCTTCATCTTCCAGAGGAAGGAATCAGATTATAACTATCTACCTATCTATATTATAGATTTGCAATTGGCAATTTGTAATCTTTCTCTTCTCAGTCTCACCAGTCTGAAAGACAAATAAAAATGTTGATCACAATGACAGCAAAGATAATTTTGTTCTCCATCCCCTGCCAAGGAGAATCACTGGGATCCCACATCTCTTCTTAGGGACCCAAGACTGGAGGGCGTGGACGCTTCTCAGTGTAACAAGCAATATCCAGGATTCACCTGAGCATCTTAAATCTCTTCTGCCTACCAGATCCCCCCTCCTCCACCTTTCTCCGATTTCTAAATAGGAGTCTTCATCCTAGGGTCCTAGGTTCTGATGATTATTTCTGACGTCAGCTTCTAGGAGTCCAATTAATTCTTTGGACAAATAGTGTTCCCAGTGCTCAATCCTGGAATGCCAGAGAGCCTGTGGTTGATAAGAAGATTATGAATCTCCATAAAATTATAGAATCTGTTTTGCCTGGTTTGAAATCAAGCCCTGTATAATTAAAATTGGGTTCATTACTTGTCACATTATGATGGGTTTGATTAGAACCAATTTTACATTCTCAAATAAGTAGGTATCATGTAATTTGCCCTATTAAAATAAGGCACTATGAGAAAACCATGAGAAGAATCACATGGAATATATGTAAAATTTTATCTAAAGAATGAATTGATGGACTATAGAGAGTAGGGGGGACATGGTGTGAAATGAGATTGGAAAAGCTAGATTATAAAGGACTTTATAGAACCTAAAACCTTATAACCATGCAGTTAAGATTTAACCTGAAGACTATGGGGAGATACACATAGGCCAGACCGTCTCCATCCCAGAAGGGAACACAATTTCTTTCTTTTCTCTTCATAGTTTCCCTTCATTCTTTAGCTCTCCTGCCTCTCATAGCCTCAGGTCATATTCCACTCAGATAGATCGCCTTATCCTCCTGTGAGAAGAGATCTGCATATTTCCTCACTTAGATCTCTACATTTCTCCCTGTTGATGAAGAACCCACATAATTTGATTCCCCATAGAGGTGGGAGTAGATCCACTTCTGCTGGATCTTCACTTTGAATGGCAATGCTTATTTAATATCTCGGTGAAATGGATTCTTTTTTTAATAACAATATAAAGGTGATATTTGTAATCTGAGCAATAGGTATCCTTTGTAAATATGTGTAATTCTAGCTGTACTCTCATAAAAGCTCTTTCAATATGTTTCCCTAGGTTCTATAGGCGAAGAATACCTCCACTGCCTTTGATAGGCAGTGGAGGAGAGAACAAATTGTGCTCTATAAAACCAGACGGCAAAGTGAAAAGCAGTAAAATTAGAACAAACATTCGGTTGTATAATCATCAAGGTGCTTTTGTTGGGCGGTGTTATGTTTTAATCTTTTATTTGTCTGTTAAGAGAAGAGGGCTGCAGTATTAGACTGGCTTATTCTCCCTTGCTATTTTTATTAAAACAAAATATATTCTCTATTTTTATCCTTCACTACACAAACTGGTGTAGGGAATGCTGAATTTAACCTTGAGTTTCATTTTGTCCTTTAAGGAGAAATAGTTAACTTCCTATGGAAGTTTTATGAGGGGGAATAAAGTTTTCTTTGGCTGCTTGAGCAGTCTTAACAAATCCACACGTATGTGATGCTGGACCCCACCGTTCCCAACTCACATAAGCCCCTTACACATCTGCATCGTAGGGAACACCCCTCACTTCCTTCTGCTTGCCACTTGGGCTTCCTTCTCACCAGCTAATACCCTTTTGAGCTGTAACCCACTCACTTGAGCTGGCTGATCCTGACCCCACTCCCACCTGAACCGAGTTCAGGTGCAGGGTGAGGTCTTACATTTTGATCTCCCCAGCTAGCTTAAACTCTACATCTGCAGAGCTGAGCACTTCCTTCCAGCCACTACCCCCAGCAAACAACTCAGCCTGCTGCTCAGCCATTACCACATTTCATCAAGTCTAAGATATCCATTTCCCATTTTAAAATCTCTGAAATCAGGATCTGTCTTACGATGCATAACATCTTAAACTTACTACAGCCAGCCAGAAGTCTTAATAAAGTAGATTGTGAATAAAAGAATTTGGTCCTAAATGTTCGCATTGTTGAGGAGTCTTAACTGACATAATATCTCCGTATATAAAGTAGATATATTCCTCAAAAAAGTAGCTGTAAACTAAACTTTAGCATCATATACCCCGTTTTCGTATGCACTTATTTGAAAAAATAAAGTCACATTTGTTAATACGTCAAAGTCATTTCTAATGCAAAACTAATTTTAAAATTAAATGTTAACATCCCAGAAAAGAGTCAAAAGATAAAAATACTAAAACTAAAAATATGATCAGCAGATGAAGAGGTGGAAGTAACACATCCTAAGCTTTCATGATTCAACATTAGTTTTTCACCTGCTATATACCACACTTCTGATTTTAGCAATTATTTTACATTCTTATTATTCACTGTCTCTTAACATTGCTGTTTGGCTTTCCTCATATTATCTTGACCCCAGTCAATCAACCCATCAATCAGTAAACCTCTTCCCAAAAATTCTCAGCAGGAACAGGGCGTTGCACAAAAGGACCAAATAGATTTAAGAAATTCTAACTACTCCTACGCTCAAGATGTGTTTTAGGTTGTTTGAGAGATTAGTTATAAACATCCACATCTACAGCCCACATATTGCAGATGCTCAGTAAATATATGTTGCATAATAAAAATTTTGTTGACAGATAATGACAGCAAAAAATTAATGCTAACTATAAAATGCATCACATGATATTGTCTCATGAGCAGTGCTGGTCATAAGAACTATAGGCTTTCATATGAGGAAGAGATGTCTATAGTCTGATCTTACCTGAGGTCACCTGGGCTCTAGAACACAGCACTTTGGATAGCTGTACAGTGTCTTTGTGCTCATTTGGAAAAGTCACCCTTTCCTCTAGGCAGATGCAAACATGTGCTGTTTTCTTGTCAAAGAAAGCATGGGCTGAATTTTAGCTCCTTTTCCATAGACTTGTCTGGGCACTCTTGTTCAGTAAGCGTCCTGAACAACTATACATAGGGCCTTTGAAAGAGAGAGAACTTGTGCCTGAAAATATGTTTAGCAGTTTTCTGTGACTATAATTTGTTTTTACAAGTTCCTCTTTCCTTCCCACAATGGTCATAACCCTGATTTACTTAAAAATTTATTCTCTTCATATTAGGTCTATCTCACCCATGATCTAGTGATATGTTTGAAATGCTACTTTCACTTCAGCATCACCTTTTGTCTCCTTTTCTGTTTCCTCAATTTAAAATGTTATTATTGTCTCTCTAGTGATAATATAAAAACACGGTAAAACATATGTTTAAAACACAGTATTAAAGTATGCACTTAGCACCTCACTAACTGCTTTGTTATTTGTCATTATCTCCTTCTTTCTTAATGTCCACCAATGAGGTAGGTATGAGACTAATCTCATTTTACAACTGAGAAAGGTGTAGTTCTGAGAGATTTTGTGACCCATTCAGGCTATTATACAAGGTAACCAGACCTAGATTTGAACAGAGCACCTGAATCCAAATTCTTGAAGGTAAACTCCACCAGAACAGACCCCTTTATCTTCTTCGCTTTCAAATTCCCACTTCTTGAAGTATTGATCAAATCAGTGCTCACTAACAATACAATGCGATACAATACAATACAATACAATACAATAACAATACAATTTATTCAGTAATTATTTTTTAAGGACCCACTATGTGACAGTTATAACTTTAGATGCTGGGGATATAGCCATGAGCAAAACCAGTAAAAATTCCTAGCCCTTATGCAGGTTTTATTCTAACACTGAGGATACTCGATAAATAAATTAGCAAGTAAATTATACGGTATGTCGGATGGTATTGACAGATATTGTGAAGGTAAAGCAGGGAAGAGGGACATAGACTGTAGGGTGAGAATAGGAGACTTGCCATTTAATAAGGTGGGCAGGAAGAGCTGCACTCATGGGCTGATATTTGAAAAAAGGTCTGAAGGAGGACAGGTGTAAGCCACACTGGATTAGAGCTCACCAGGAAAAGAGAAGGATCAGAGCTAAAGTTCTGAAGGAGAACTCCTTATTAAGGATCGCACCTTGCATGCTAAAGCAACAGCAAGGGAGCTAATTTCGCTAGAAAGAAGTGAGCAACAAGAAAGAGAGATAGATGAGGTCGGGAGGGTAAAAGGAGTGGGTGTGTACACATTACACCATTGTTAGGACTTTGACTTGACTCCAAGTTAGATGTGAAGCCACTGGATGTTGTAAGCAGAGAAGAGACAGAATATTATTTCCCTTGAAACAGGATCAATCTGGATTCATGTTGAGAATAGTGTCTTGAGGGGCAAGGATGGGAGCAGGGAAACCAGTAAGGAAGGGTAAGAATGATGACTACTTTGGTACCCTCTGGAGATGAGCTGGTGGGATTTGCTGTGAATTGGATCTAGGGTGAGGGGTGAGAGACTGAGAGGGGTAAAGGACGACTGTCAAATGAATGATCAGCTGTGCTCTGAACTATGTTTTGCCTCCTCTTAATAATTACAACACTTCAATAGTGTTGTGGTTTACAAAATTAATTTTTATACATGATTTTAATGAATCTTGGACCAGAAGTCTCAATGTATGACACTTCCTTCCAACTGAGGTTTATTAGTTCCTGTTTTGGGTAGATTGGTTTCCTTAATGATGGATGTTAAGCAAACAAAAAAAAGGTGCAGGGGAAGCAAAAATGAAATAGTAAAACTTCAGAAGATGGTCTATAGTTAAACATATAATTCAGATATTTCCCATAGCTGAAGAGAAGATTCAAAATTTTATAGATACGAAATTATCTAATATTTGATTAATGTCCTGCTTTGTATTTTTCTGAATGTTTTGCATATAATAAAGCATATATGTATTTTAATTTTAATTAATTTTCTTTTCATGAAACACTGAATAGGGAGGAAAGTACATTCTTATTTTTTCATGAAGTTGGCATGCCTGGGTTTGACATTTTATAGTGTTTAACTTACTTTTATTCTCCATACTAGTTATCTAACTTATTTATTTTAATCAATGCTTATTAGGAAGAATTATTGTATTTTTAAACTATTACCTAATTTATGTCCACAAAATTTTGAAAATATTTCTAGAATCATTGACCTAGAAAGAACTTCAGTAACTATTTAATTCAGTGTTCCTCAATTATTTTATTATTTTTTATTTTATTATTATTATTATTTTTTTTTTGGCTGCTGGCTTGTACAGGGATCAGAACTCTTGACGTTGGTGTTATCAGCACCACACTCTAACCAAGTAAGCTAACCAGCCAGCCTCAATTATTTTTAATCCTCACAGATATCACAAAATTGCCTGAGTCATGATCATGTGACCTCTTATATTGGGATTTTTCAAGAGTAGGCCTGATATGAATCTATGAAAACAGTCTGGGGAGCAGGGAGAAGACTACTGTACTAATTAAATGAATTGATACACTGTTTAGGACAATGCCTAGCAATAATCAGAACTATAAAATAGCATATTTCTTTTGTTTAAAAAATATTTCTTTGAGCATAGTTTTTTGTGATTCACATAATGAAATAATGTTATTAAATAAGCTTTTTTAAACCACACATACCTCACTCCACTCTCAATATGTTCCTATAATTCTCACTAAGAGTGATCAACCCATTCCATTTATCTGGGATTTTCCCAGTTTGAGCACTGAATGTTGCACATCCTTGAAACATCTTCAGTCTCAGATGAACTAGGGTGCTTGGTCCCCCTATCTCCTAGATCTTTCACCCTGTCTCCGCATCACTGCTATAGCCAGATTTCTTGATGTTTTCAAACTTCCATAGTACAAGATGCAAAATTAGATCCTGTGTCTCCTTATTCACATATTAAAATGATCCACAGACTGTCAGAGTTAGATGAATAGGAAATGTCCAGTGAATAAAGACTTCATGCCATCCTCTCTTCTTTTCATGCATTATATGCATGTGTGGTTTGCATGCTCAGGAGCATGCACAGGACATGCTCATAAATATGATAAAGTCATAATGGTAAAATATCACAGTTCATAACTTGAGGAAACAAAGGCTTAAAAACTTCTTAAAGAAACCTCAAGCTGTTATGCAAATATCTTTTTATTCTGCTTTTTATCCATGTTTCCAGATAAATAAATGTAAATAAAATATTTTTGAAAATTGCACCTGTAGTACATCCATACAGTGAAATATTACTCAGCAATACAAAGGAACTAACTTTGAATTCATGAAAAAACATGGATGAATTTTAAACACATTATGCTGAGTGAAATAAATCAGTCTTGAAAATTGCATATTGTTTCATTACATATTGTTTGATTAAAGTTTACTGAATATTGCAGTCATATGGAACATACATTACAAAGTATCCAAAACTAAAGTCTTGACATACTTCATCAATTCCTATGTTAGATGGTACACATTATTATTGTGTCTCTAATGACTTTTATTTATCAAAATATAAATACTGAGCTTACAAAATTCAACAATTATTCATACATGCACAAACTGGAAGTTCCAAATCACACTATAAAAATCTACTACTAATAAAATACATTTAATATATTTTTCCTAAAAGTGCCTACTTTACATTCATTCATTAACTCCTATATTCAACATTATTGAGTATCATACATGTACCAAGAAACACATAGGGCATATTGCCCCTTAAGTTAAAAATAAATAAATCCAGAGTATGTTCTTGGACTCCTTTCATAAGTGTGAATCATCTTTCTACAAGTAAGGTATGAAAAATGCAAAACAGTCATGACGTCTTTCCTCCAGTGTGATTGTTCTGTAGAGGACACTGGACTGACGTCCACACAAGCTCGCTAAACAAGGGGTTTGCTCTTTTACTTTCCCTCAGATTAAAATAGAGAAAAATGCACGTGTGTGTGTGCGTGTGTGTGTGCACCTGCACGAATGCACGTGTTCGTACATGCACACTGTTCACCACCACACCCCCATTGAATAATAGGCCCCACATCAAAGATTCAACTTTGTTATATAGATCTCATAACTAGACAGTTTTATATTATTTTGGTCAAACTAAATGCAAGGAAGATTACATGGGAGAAAAATAAGATTAGAGGCGAGGTTTGGTGGTTTGGGGAGCCATGACCAGTATTCTTTCATGCTTGTAGGGTCAGAGATTTAACTGCAATTACAACTTTAAAGTACAGTGGCATAAATTATATAGCAGAAGTTTGATACATTGAATGAAACAAGTAGAGGAAGATACTGTTACTGCTCAAATTCATTGATTATCTTATACACAACAAAACCTCATCTGGAGGTTTCCCTTAAAATCCTTAATATAACCTAATAAAATTAAACCTGGAAAAATTGTGCTGTATCTATGAGGACATGTTGAGTAATGGAAGAGCAGCATTAGAGTCAGGGTGGGTTTAAATTCCTGCTTTGCTACCTCACCAACTATCTCTTCAGTTTTTTCATATATAAATTGGAGGATAATTACATCTCTGTCATCTGTCCTTAGGTCTGCAAGCTTTAAATAAGATAATGCAAAACAAAGCCATTTTAACAGTACATGTTAAAATGTCACATTTTTATGTGACAATAAAAACATTCAATTAATTGCCAAGACAAGGTCTAGGAAAAGAAAGAAAAGAGAGGGAAAAAGAAGAGAATGAAAATCTCCTCATTGACCAGAGGATGGAGTTTAAATTATGGCCATGTCAAGCATGTAAGGTGGCTTATGACCTTCTGTTTAAAAATGAATGTGGTTCAGACTCTATAAAATGCCTTCAAAAGAAGTTCTGACCTCAACATTATTATTTTTTTCCTTGAAGTGGGGAATGAGTGGGTTGGCACTGGTAAACACATATTTTTAAAGTCAGCTTTAGTGGCATTCCGATTTAGTGGCAGATTCTAATAAGAAAATGATCACACAGATCTCTACCGATGGGATGAATGATTGTTATAGCCCCACTTTTCTACCTATAACAGAAGTATAAAAGGCATCTAAATTATTCCACTTTAAATTACTAAGTTCAGAGTTGAAGTTGTTAAACTAAGATTTGAACTAAATGGACACACACCTCAGGAAACAGATTTTCATCCCAGAAGTGAGTAGCTATATAAAGCATTATCCAAGGAAGCTTCCCTTCCCTGAAATGTCTATTTATCTTTCACAACCACAAATTACTAGAAAAGTTGCCAGCTTGTTCTTTGGAAGATTTTTGGAAGCGTTTACCTGGCACATTGTGTCCTATCTCGAGGTTAGCAAAGGGAAAGGACAGTTTGACAAAGCCATGTCAGGAAAATGTTGCTCCACTGGCAAGCCAAAGGCCAGACTGTAATTTAAGCAGCAGTTTGCTTGTCAAGGGAAGATCTCACAAGCAGGGAGAGAATCAATCTTTTAGCAGCTTTCGAATGGAGTTTAAGTCAGGACAAAAAAAGTAAAATTGTTTTGCCTTTTTTTTTTTTTTCCTGATTGGTCAGCAAACAGCTTTGCAACTGTTCTGTTGACAGCATAAGTTTTTTGAAAGTTAACTCTCTCCTTTTCTTCTCTTCCTGATCTCAAATTATATGAAAACTGAGAAATTGAATGTATACTTAGACCCCAGAAGGCTCACTAGCAATGACTACCCAGATGTTGGTTGTAATGGGTCCAAAGTTCAAAAACAACCCAAATGGTTTACATACAAAAACAAAACCCATAATTGTCTGCAGAAAGATAACTTTATATTGAACAGCTTGATTTGATTAAGGATCCACGGGCCTTGATCCATGGACCTTTGGAAAACACAGCCATAATTTCAATGCAACACTTCCTGAAAATTAGAGGGAAATTAGATCAGTACTCCAAGACCTTCCTCTGGTTCCTAGAATTTGAGTTGACTTAATTTTCAACTTTGACCCCAATGAAGACAGTTGTATTTTTTGGATAATAAAAGCATTGCCTATCATTTCATTATTAGAAGAGTTCTGTTTCGGCTTACATGTTTTTGTTGTTTTTGTTGTTGTTGTCATCTTTGCTGTTGTTGTTGTCTTAATATTCTCTAAACCTGACTCTTCTGGTCAGCTTGGCATTTAGCAATGCAGTGATATTGTTTAAGTTTTTCTACCTAACTATAAAAGTTGTACATTCCCTCTGCAAAGAAAAAAATCTAACCACATAGAAAAGTCAAATCCCTAATCAGCACATCTTATTTATGTTGAATTCCATCATGTCTGAACCACTCTCACATGCGCTGCAGCAACAGCCTCCTGCCCAGTCTCTCTGCTTCCTCTCAGACTCTTGACTTTCTATTTTGCACACAGCAGCCAGAGGGACACTACTCAGACATGTCAGATCATGCCACTCATGCTCAAAACACTCCCATGCTTTTCCATTGCATTTTAATAAAACCTAAAGCCCTTCCTATCACTGACATATCCTTGTATAAACAGCCCCCTTGTACTCTCCTTCCTTACCTTACTCCAGACACATGCGCCTCTTCGCATTTCCTCGAGCTTATTCACACTTTACCGGTCCAGGGTCTTGGCACTTGCTAACCCCTTGTCTGGAAGTTCTCCCCACAGAGATCTGCTTATCCTTTCACTTCATTCAGGTTCCTGCTCAAAGAGGCTCGCTTATGTCAAACAGCAGTCTCCACCACTCCCTGTTCTCCTACCTCGCTTAATGTTTTCCTAAGATCATCCACTACTGGTGCTGTATTTTGTATTTGTTTCTTATTTGCCTTTCTCCTAGAATTTGAATTCTACAGGGGCCAGGACTTGTTTACAATTAATTATATTCTCAGCACTAGACTAGACAGCACCTGACAAGGAATAGGCATTAAATATTTACTGAATGAAACTCTCTCTGCAAAAGTAACCACTACTAACACTTTAATGCATATCCCTCTAGATTTTTTCTACACACACACAAACTATTTTTTCAGGAAAAAAAAAAAAACTTCAGTGATTTTGCTTTCAGTATTTAGTATGTATTTTCAAATACCCTGTTTAACTAGTCTCTGGCCTCAGAGACTAAGCCTTATATCTGTGCCCTTGATCCGTACTTTTACCTCCCAGCTTCCTTTAGACCTGTTCCCTCTGCTTCCTATTAAACTTAGTCAATATCCATTGTCTCTTTTCTAACTCCCCATTGATGGGCTTACAACTTACTTTTCTTTTAAGAAAAAAAAAATATGTATTTTCCCTCAAAACACTTTTCCTGCTATTTTAGTGCTTTTTGGTATGTATATAAGAACTCAAAAAAGTGTAGTCTATACTTTTTCTCCCTAAAATCTAGCTTCTGCTCTTAAGATTCTGATAAAATGATTTTCCAAGTTCACTAATTACTTCTGTCTTAGGCCATTTTGTGCTGCTGTAACAGAATACCTGAGACTGGGTAATTTGTAATAAACAAAAATATGTTGGCTCTTGGTTCTGGATGCTGGAAAGTACAAGAAGGAAGGACCGGCATCTGGTGAGGGCCTTTACACCATGTCATCCGTGGTGGAAGGGCAAATAGAGGGTAAGAGAGAGCAAGACACCAAACTCTCAGCCTCAAGCTCTTTCATAATCAGCATTAATCCATTTATGAGGGTGGAGCCTTCACAACCTAACACCTTCCGTTAGGCCACTTTTCCCAACACTGCTGCATTGGGGATTAAGTTTCCAGCACATGCTTTTTGGGGGGACACAATCAAACCATCACACTTTCTAATTGCTAACCCCAGATGTCTTTCCCAGTATAATTTCCTGAATCTCTGATGTACACCTGAAAATAATTACTGTGACAATCCCTCTGTGACCTCATGGCATTGCCCTACAGAATTGTCATGATAGAAAGTTTTAACCACACCCTACCTCTTTCAAATGACTATTCAGTTATCTCCAGGTTATTTTATCCTTTTTCCTGAAAAAGTAGTAGAATATATCTAATCAATGTGTCAAAAATATTTGTCTCACAATTCCCTGGAATTTATAAGTAGATCTGCTCTGTGTTATACCCAAAAGGACTAGTATCAAGTAATTGAACGAAACTATATAGGCAGCAACTTTCCCATTACAATTAAGCAGCCCTGTGGTGAAAACCCTTCCAGTTCAGATCTTTAGGATTTTTGAAGTCTCTTTACCCCCACCCCATATAAGCAATGATGTCTAGTAGTAAGTCCTACCTTGTATCTTAGACACCTAGGGAATGATTTCTTCCTTATTCCCATAAGTCCTTATTTGCAGTGGAAGTGTTCTATTCCCTTTCTGGCTTTTTCATTTTAAGTGGATTCTACTGTTATGTTCAGTATGCAACTGATTGTCACACTGTGATTATTAATCTGTATCCACTATTTCCCCAGGTTGAACCCCTTTGAATCTTGGATGCTTACACACTTTTGACTCTAGCTTCTCTGTATGTTTCTTGAGTGCATGGAACTTGTCTCTTACTCATGGCTGTATCCCCATTGCACAGTTTAATATCTGGCCTTTTACAGATGCTAAATAGGTAGTACTAGCTGAATAAAGAAAAGAATGAATTAATGAAAGTAAACCTGTCATGATTCTGTTTCAATCTTGTTTCTGTTTTTCAGCTGCCTTGGAGAAAGCAGGACCTCATTTCCAGTTTCATTAAGCTTCAGCTAGCTTCTGGCATACTTTCCTTCCCTTGTTTCATTGCTTCTTTTGTTACCAAGGGGCAGCATGGTCAGCTTCATCCTGGGAGGTCCTCTAACTCCCTTTAAATGATATTTGTCTGTCAATCACACTAGTAACAATTAGGAAAAGTAGCACCTATAGCAACTGGGGAGGTAGGGAAAGGGGTGTTTTCTTGTATTACTGGTGGAAATGTGTAGTGTTACAGCTGTGAAAATCATCAATTAAAATTAAAATGCATATATCCTTCAAACCAGAGTTTCACTGTGGGAATCTATGCCATAGAAATAAAAGTGACAATACATAAGATGTCTGTATAGAAGGGTATTTATTGCAGCGTTGCTTATAATGATTTAGAAAACTGGAAATGAATGCCTGTCAAAAGTCAACTAATTTGGGCCGGCCTGGTGGCGCACTGGAGAGTGCGCTGCTTGGGAGCATGGCGGCGCTCCCGCCGAGGGTTCGGATCCCATGTGGAGACCGGTTCCCGCTCACTGGCTGAGCGCAGTGTGGGCGCAACACTGAGGGTTGTGATCCTGTTGCTGGTCCCCGGTACGGGCGCGACACTGAGGGTTGCGATCCCGTTACCGGTCAGTAAAAAAGACAAAAAGGAAAAAAAAAAGTCAACTAATTTAATAAATGATTGTACATCCACATCACAGTACAGCCATGAATTCATGCTATGCAAGATTACCTGAAGGTATTCTTGAATGAGAGAAGCAAGAAGTAGAAGCTCTTGCATATGATAATATCACTTTTGTAAAATGAAATGATTACTAACTGTTCCATATGTATACACATATTCTTTATAGAATTATATGAGTACAGAGAAAAGTAGTGATAAAAATTTATTAGGCATGAACATCGAGACATGGATTACCCGGGGGGTATGAATGGAACTGAAGATGTTGACATTATTGTGAATGATGGAGGAAAGATAGGGGAAGGAGGGAAACAACCATCTGCCCAAAAAACTACCTTTGAAAAACATAAATGTTCACATTCATGTATTTCTATTAAAATAATAGCAAATGCTTATATAGTTCTTACTTTGTGCCAAGCATTGTTCCAGTGCTTAATATATTAAATTATTTAATCTTCCACCAATTTCATGAAATAGATGCTATTATAATTCCCATTTGTACAGATAATGAAGCTGAAGAGCAGAGAAATTAAGATATTAGCTGAAGTCACACAGCTAGAAGGTGGCAGTTTGAGTTTACATCCAGACAGCCTGACTCCAGAAATTAAACTATATGCATTGTTGTTTCTTAGGGTATATGCAGTGAATAAAGAAAAGAAATAAGAAAGCAATTCTTAAAGATGCACACACAAAATGGTAATAAACAGGATAGTATTACTTTTAAATGGTGTATTTTACCAGACCAAGCTTTCCCTTTAATTGTAGCCAATTGCATTTTTTTTTACATTTTAGATTTAACATATTTAATATATGCTAACATTATTTTTCTACTCATGATTGCTGTTCTGAGAGGATTAAATCTTCCTGGATTGTATCAGTTATTCCTAAAGTGACCTGTTCCAGTATTCATCAAAAAACTAAAGTATGAATGACCTCATGTCAAGAGTTATTGATAGGAGATATTAACTACTTGTTACATATGCTTTTTAGATATGATTCTTTTCCTCAGTGAAAAAAGAATTATCTAAAAGGTCTTTTTGACCAGAACGAAAGAAACCTCCTGTGATTAGTGCGAGGAGAGTACAGTACTTCCACAATGCTTTAATTGGTGGGGAGGGATGAAGGAGAAGAAAATAATACTTTCTGAAATTAAAGTAAGTAAAAATCAACACAAAAATGGAGGTAATTTGCCATCTGAAGAAATGACTTATCTACTACAAGAAAGGAGCTTGGGGCTTGAGGACCAGTTTCAGACTTGACTCTGAAGTTTACTAAGCTGAGCTTGAGAGGTCTTTCCTGGGAGAAGCTGTCTACCCATAATACCTCTAAAGTTTTCATTGAATAAGCAATCTTCAGAGCTTTAATTTTTCCTAGTGAATTCACATAAGCAGCAGTTTTTTTGTTGTTTGTTTGTTTGTTTGTGTTTGTTATTTGACCTGAAGAAGTTACTGATTCAGCTCATGTTGTGAGACATATCTTCCACTGTAAGTTCATCCTCCAACATTCTGGTTTCCAAGTCAGTTTTTTTGTGAGTTTGTATGGTCTCCGAAGTTTAATCATCGCTGAGTAAGCTGATCAAATGAGGATTCTGAATTTGCAGAGAGGAGGAAATCTCATTCCTGTGTCACCTCCCAGGCCTTGCCCTATATCCAGCATTCCTCCCACAATTTGACATCTGTGAGCTACAATGCCTCTTAGTAAAAGGGCTTTGACCATGGGACTGCCTGTCTTTAAAGATACATCTTGATTTTGACATGCATCAAAGTGCATATTCAGGCTTTGGAAGAGTGATGCCTGGGGTGATTCTAAATGATGGAATGGAAGAGGGACAAAATGAAAGTTTCTTTCATTCTTAAATACATTGAGTATGCATTTGAATGCCTAGAGGGGAATTCTGATTGACAGAGAAGATATATATTGGGACAGAGGTTAAAGGTGGACAGAGAGGTTTCAAAATTGTCAATGTAGTCATTGTCACTAAAGCATTCAGCCAAAATAGGCCACTAAATGTGGAAAAAAGAAAGGATGCTCATGGGTCAAGGACAGACACTTTGAAAGAAGGAGGAAGATTTGGTAAGAGAAAGAAAGATGAATAGAAAGAAGTATTATCTGTAATGAATGCTACTGCTAAATAAGAATGAGTAGGATTTGCAGGGTAATTGGAAGAATAGACGGATTGACATTACATGAAAATCAATGGCTCTTAATTAATACCACCCCAAAGAGTAAGAATAATGGGGGCAGAGAAGTGGATGATTGTACAAAATAAGGTCAATCCTGGTTAGAATAAATTATACTCCCTATAGATGACCAGGGACACTATGCTATTTTTCAAAGGAAAAAACAAAACAAACAAACAAATAAACACAACTAACTATTGAGTTTATGAGTAGGGGAACATGAGCACAGAACAGGAGCTATTCACATCAAACCAATAGTCTGCCTTCATAAATCAAGTAAGTGCCATTATTAAAACATGGAACAATGAAGAAGTGGCCCTTATGCCCATGATCCAAAGGTCAACTCACTTGAAGGCTCCTCAAATCACAGACATTTACGATGGCATGGCCCTGTTCCAGCTGTTATGACTTCATTCTGCACACTAGATTTCTCCTACAACTATAAATAACAAATCTGAAAATCTCAGTTTAATATTCCATGAAACAAAAACATATTTAAAATACAAGTTAAAAAAAGAGAAAGGCTTAGCCTATTTTTTAAAAAAAATTAGAAGATGTAAGATGTGAAAGAAAAAAAATACCTTCACATATGTAATGAGAAGAACATTAATTAGCTCTTTACAAAAAGGCAGAGTAGTGAAGGGTATAAGAAATAGGAAATAAAAACAAGTTTGAACACTAACAACTACATTCAGTTAGCAATTGAGGCACCCAGATAGCGATATGAGTTGGATGAGGTCATCTGACAGACTCCCACATGACAGAACAAAGAAAGGGAAAGAAAAAAAGACATTGCCTCCAGACTATGTGGTGTTTTCGTCTTCTGTTACTGAAAAGGAGGAAAGAAATGCCAGAAAATCAAATTTCCTAAGAAGGACACCATAAAGTAGAAAAGACACAATCTCAACGTGTTTGGCAACCTGTCAGTGTTTTGTTAGTTTTGAAGCAAAGTGTCGAAGACATTGAGAGAAGTTAATATTTAAAATCATAGAACTACTAAACTGACTCAAAAGTTTTCCTCAGCCATTAAACCTTAGAAACTATTTTGATATACAAACCAGAATTTAATTAACTTGAATGTTAATTGATGACAAGGGAAATGGCACTTATTTTGTGCCTTGTTAATATATTATGTTTTAGTTCACTCCTGATTAGCAGTGAGCTAATCAGTATTTTCTTCACAGCAGCAAGCAACCCAAAGGAGTGTTTCAATATTTCTATTAGCATTATGACAGTATAGCATTGGGTTAAAAAAAAGGACATCAATGTGTAGAAAGAGATTTTTTTCCCATAGTTTTGTTTTAATGGTTCAGGTACTGTTGTATTTTATCTCCATTACCTCAACCGTTTACTTTTGGATTAAGTCCTCACTTTGTCAACGTTCCAAGCTACCACACCATGCCCACCACCAATGCTACCTGGTGAAAGTTTCCAAATTTTATGCATAGCTTTTTAAGAGGAAGTATCCAAGTAAGAAGGCCTATGCCTAGGATTTCCTATTTCAGAGGGTTATGCAAAGCCTATAACGAAACAATAAAAATCAGCATTAGAAATAAAAATCAGTATTAGATATCTAAGCTTTTTAAGAGGAAGTATCAAAGTAAGAAGGCCTATGCCTAGGATTTCCTATTTCAGAGGGTTACGCAAAGCCTATAACGAAACAATAAAAATCAGCATTAGAAATAAAAATCAGTATTAGATATCTAGCCTATTACCTACTGGAGAAAGCCTAGAAGAAAACAACTATGCCTTTACCCATTCAGAGGAAACTATTATTGCCAGAAAACCACAGAACACATCACAAGATAAAAAGGGCAACCAGAAGAATAAATCATCAGTAACCAATCAAGATTCAGCACTTGTCTTACCTGGTTTCCTCAGGAAATAGACTTGAAGATGAGGATTTTTATGCCATGGGTTTATTGGGGCATGTGGTCAGGAATAGTACCCATAAGAAAGCAGGAGAAGAAAGATTAGAAAGAAGGGAAAGATGACTATAATGCAGTTGGATCAGAGGCCTCACTTGATCCCACAAGGAATGCACAACAGCTCTTTAGAGATGGCCTGATGAAGGGGTCGAGACCTTGAACACCTGCACTGAGCACTGGACACAAGGTATTCCTGGGGTGGGATGAGGCAGCTCTCTAGACCTCAGGCAGTTCCTGAGAGGGGCTCAGATATGAACAGTCAGCAGACATCACTCCCAGCAGCTAGGAAAATGAGTGTCTCAGTTGTGAAAGGGAACCTGGGTAACAGACACAGACACTCAGTCCACTCTTGTGTCTCCTAGATCCACTTGCTGTGTAAAAATTCAATGCATCTTGGAATTGCTCCTCCAGGATTCACCTTGGTCTGTATTCCTGGATTCTTACAAAAGGACATTTATTAGAATGAAATAGAATCCCTGCTCCTGCTACAGCTGGTCATAATTACACATTATGTCCCTCCTCTGCTATCTAGTCTAGATTTCTCTCACCCTTGACCAACCCTCTGCTGGTCAAAGGTGACTTACTCCATGGGATGATACATACAGACTGTCATCCCTGAGAGATCTGCATTCTTCTCAACACATCCTCCTCAGTGTGGCTGATGCACTGTCCATTTACTTTCAAAATTAACCAGAGGAATACCCTGAGATGCTCCTGGAGATTACTTCGATGTCAAAGTCACGCCTTCCTTTCCCCCATTGTGCAGCAGCACTCTCATCTCTTCCTGGTGATCTGGGTCAAGTACACAGCCAGGATGGTAACTCACTCTCTTCCTGATGGCCTCTCAGCACAAGGGCCCTGATTGATAGGAGGAAGCCTAGCTGAGAGTTTAATGGGACTGTAGAAGTTCCCTCTCTGGAACCAGACCTCCCACTCAGAGCATAATTACAAAGACATGGGTGAGAAGCACAAATTACCCAAGTGTATCACCAAGACTGATGGCTGCAAGGCCATACTTAGTGCCAACTCTTAGTTCCTGGATGTGTACGTTCTACCTATTGAGGACACAGCACTATCTCATGACTTTTCATGATGCCTTTAAGGGCATCATCTCATCTCAACTGCACAGTCAAATAGCTTTTAGTTCACCCTACCAGGCAAGTGGCTTCTAGTTGGTGTGGTATGTAATAGAACCAGTGGATCCCATGGTCATGTGCCCACTTCCCCACCTCCTTCTCTGTAAAGTGGGATCCTTGGCCCAATGCAATGTTATGTGGTATCCCACACTGATGGAATAAACTCTCATTTAGCCCTTAAATAGTGGTGCTGACTGAGGCCCTATGAATAGTAAATGCAAACCCATATTTAGATTATATGTCAATTCCATTCAAGATGAATCACTTCTCCTTCCAAGATGGAAGAGATTCAGTATAATCAACTTGCTGCTAAATGGGTAGTTGGTCTCAAAAGATGATGCCATATTAGGGGCTCAGAGTTACTGAGTTGTAGAACATTTGGCAATAGGATTAACTAGACCAGCCTTAATGAGTGGAAACCCATGCCACTGACCCCACGCACAGCCTTCATCCCTATTACCCTGGAGTAATACGAGTAATGAAGAATGAATTTCATATACTTGAGGGCCAGCATGTGGATAGCCCATGAGTGAGCCTGTTAACTAAACTGACTGGATGGCTGCTTTTGTGTATGTGCTGAAGTAGTGCCTCTTTCATAGTGGATGATCTCTGGTAGGTCTTACCTTATGATACAAAGATGTTTATACATCCTTCCCCTCTTGCATAGAGAGGCCCATGCATATGCCTCTTTCCCAGACCTCTTTGTCTCCCATCTTTCTCTTTTGAGGCTTGTGACCAACTAAACAAACCATTTACCACTGCTTATAAATCTGTGTGCATACTTCCCTCAAACTGCTTCTCTTTCCAAACAATGTGGTAACCAGGTACACTGTCCAGAGTTTTTCCCTTCATCACTATCTTTCAGGGCCACCTCTGAATGGAGCTTTGGTACAGAAGCAGTCTATTTTTGGCTTGGGTTTAAACTCATTTTTGAGTCAAGCTTGGCCTTTCTTCTCCTCTACCAGCTGGTTGTCAGGGACCCTGCCTGTGACCTGTAGGTCCTAGCTGAGGGAAAGGCACCAAAATATTGGTGGACGGCATTGGAGTCTGTGTTACCTGAATCTGGGCCAGGACTCCACTTATTACCTAGCTCCCACAGGGCACTGTTTCTCAAAATATTTGGATACATCCCTTTCTCCAATGTAGAGTAACCTGAATATATGGCCATAGGTACTTTTAAGGAAGATATGAAGAAATTGGCACGGTATTTACCAGCTGAGAATTTGCGGGGTCCCTTCTCTCTGGGCATCTGACCTTTCTTGCAGTCAGTGAGCTCTGGATTTAAAAACTGGCTAAGTTGTAGAACCTGGGCAAGGGATCTTGACTTTTTGTCAGAGTGTCTGCCCTAAGTCTCCTGACTATCTGTCCTTCATTTCCTTTACTTGTATATACTGAGCAGTACTCCTGTTGACTCATGATCTACTTTGCCCCCCCAAAAGACTATGTTCTATTAACCCTCCCCAAAGCTCTCTGCAAGTCAGATCCCCAAGACTTCCACTACAACCTCACTGCTCATTGTGATCATTCCACCCTCATCTTTTTGGATGGTTAATCACTGACACCTGGCCTCTTATTTCAGGATCCTACATCTGCATCACTATCAGGGACCCCACTTGTTTTTTACACCACCTCCTATTACATCAGTCGGGTGGACAGCCGCCACTGGGCTTCTCTTCTCAATAATGCTGACACTTCTCTCAGCAGCTCATGCCTTGTCACTTTGGGACATGGAGTATACTATGTATCCTGCCATGGAACATAGTCAGCTGATGAATTTTCTGGTCTCACATAGTATACGCACTCTGGAATGTCCACTTCTGTGTGCCTTTTAATCTCTTCTACCTTCTGCCACAACAGTACTGGAATTTTAATTATGCTTTTACAGACCATCACTTTTTCCAAGTTTTCAAAGCCTGTTCTAGCAGCATGTTAGCATTTTCTCCTGGGACTCCTGCCAGAGTGTTAACCTTGTCTCAAGGGAAAGTGTTCTTTTGATCAAGTGCAGATGGTCCTCAACTTACAATGGAGCTACTTCCCAATAAATCCATTGTAAGTTGAAAGTATGAAAAGTCAAAAATGTACTTATTACACCTAACTTTCTGAACATGATAGCCTAGCCTAGTCCACTTTAAACGTGCTCATGACACTTACATTAGCCTGTAGTTGGGCAAAAATTGTCTAACACAAAGACTATTTTATAATGATGTGTTGAATATTTCATGAAATTTACTGAAAACTGTACTGAAAGTGAATTTAAACGTGCTCATGACACTTACATTAGCCTGTAGTTGGGCAAAAATTGTCTAACACAAAGTCTATTTTATAATGATGTGTTGAATATTTCATGAAATTTACTGAAAACTGTACTGAAAGTGAAAAACAGAAGGGTTGTATGAGTACTCAAAGTACAGTTCCTTCTGAGTGCAGATAGCTTTCACACCATCATAAATTTAAAAATCATCGATCAAACCATTGCAAGTCGGGGCCTGCCTATACTCTCAGCATGCAATCCCATGTGCATTTATGGCTCTTTCTGGTATAAGCTAGCTCCATCTTGCAGTTCTTCCAGAGTATGGGCCTCTTTGCAGATCAGTACTACCTCAGCTAAGTAATGTTTGACTTAAACCAAGTTAATAGACTGGTGGCAAAGAGTAGCCATGAGAGAAGATTTTGAGGCAATACACCTTGTCATTAGAGTGCGAAGTCTCCACGTCATCTTCAACCAAAGAGAAAGGGGCACTGGTCTTTAACAAAAAGAAGTGTGCCACTTCTGCAGGACCAGAGGACTCAGAACTACCTACCGCTTAAAAGTTCTGAGGGCATTGGAGCAAGTCTCAGGTTGCCACTCCTTCCTAGTAAAGACCCTCATTTTGGCATAGCTGACTTCTTGCGTTTAGAATTCAACTTTCTCTGGAGCACAGTTACACTTATAATTGCATCCAGGGGCTAATCTTCAGCTTTTCTTGACTTCTGGCTGCAAAAGATGAATCTCTTTGTGTATTGCCAAGAGATCTTCTGGTTTTTACTCTTTGCTTTAAATTGACCAATCTCCTTCATCTTTATTTCTCCAATACATTGATATAGGCCTCGGTATCAATCATCTAATCTTAAAAATCCTTAGGGGCCGGCCTGGTGGCGCACTGCTACAGTGTGCCGCTTGGGAGCGCGGTGGCGCTCCCGCCAAGGGTTAGGATCCCACATACAGACCGGTTCCCGCTCACTGGCTGAGCAAGGTTTGGGAGCAACACCGAGGGTTGCAATCCCATTGCCGGTCCCGGTCTGGTACGGGCGTGACACTAAGGGTTGCGATCCGTTGCCGGACATGAAAAAAGACAAAAAGGAAAAAAAGAAAAGAAAAAAAAATCCTACTTCCCTGGAACTTTTTAAATGCCTGAGATATATTACATGCCCGTACAGAAAAGAAAAAAAAAATCCTACTTCCCTGGAACTTTTTAAATGCCTGAGATATATTACATGCCCGTACATCCCTTTCACTGGCATTCCATTCCAGTTCACCACTGGTGAAAGTTTTTATAATACATCACTACCTTCCAGGGGTTATCATTGTTTTATCTACTGAGAGTGATTGCATCCCTGTTACAAGCAGGCTGGCAGATGACCCAGCTCCAAAACCCCTTTTAGAGTCTGTTTCTTAGGACCACTCCTGGCACTAAGTGTGTTACATTGGTTTCCTATAAAACAAATGTTGAGATGAAGATCTGCATTCAGATGTGCTCTCAGAAATACCTGTAACAGAGAGAGGTAAGCAGGAATGTGCAGAGGGAGAAGTTGCACTAAGGTGCAGTTGCAGCAGAGGCCCCAGGTAATCTCACAGGAAGCTCCGAGGCTTGGATAGTTCTACAGAGATTTGCCTAATAAGGCAAAGGGGACCAGAATTACACCCCCACATTGACCAGTCATTGAATTGGCTTACTTCATGACATCATAATATTAGGCAAAACTATTTCCTTTCAACTGAAGACAGTTCCTGGGGTGAGATGAGGGCCATTTGTGTACTGTCAGCAGGCACTATTCTTCAGCCACTTAGGAAGTGAGTATTTCATACCTGGAGAGTGGATCTAGGCAGCCAAACAGAGCATCCATCATGACTTCAAAGCAAGAGTGAGATCCTGCAATCAAGAAAACCAGGTAGCCTGTGCTGACTGTGCCTCAGACTGATGGCTATATCCCAACAGAACTTCCACATCCTAATTGTAGATGAGATTCCTATTACACAGTCAATTAGGGAGAGCTTCTTTGACCTTCACTTTTCCAATGAAGAAGATTATTAATAACTTACCAAAGCAGAGTATATATTCTTCTATAGCAAGGATCTTCCATAAGAATTGGGATCAGAATAGCATAAACCACCTTCAAACAATGGTTCTGAACACATCTTGTATACTCTGAGTAACTACCTGCTATATTGCAGTCCTAGTTAACATCCATGCTTCCTCTGATCTGGGAGAGGTAATGAATTCCAGGGGGTTCTAGTGGAGCTGTAAGCCTTTCGCAAGCCAAATGTTCCACATAATTAAATGTAGATTGGGGAGAGTTCTGCCTGAAAATCAGAGTGAAACAGCATAACATATGGCACAGATGTCAAATTTTAAAAGATATTTGTAGAAAAAAGTGTGCCTATCTGGAGGCAATTGGCCATAAAGCCTGTGAAAATAAAAATCTGGAAGAGTTTCAAGGTTAAAACTTAGTGCTGCATAGATGATCCAGAGTATTAATGTGGAAAAATCTCTCTTCCTCTCTATCACTTTTTATTCTTCCTTTGCAAACCTATATAAGCTTCATATGTCTATTACGTGAGTTTAAATTTTGATATTTGGAATAAGTATTTTGTAATGAAAGGGGAGGTAGAGCCAAGTTTTCAACTCAACATTGCATATGTGCTTATTTGCAATGTAAAATAACCAATAACAGAAGTCAGAGAAGTGGAGAGAAAAATTGAAGTGTCTCATTTAGATTTAATGCAGGTATTTTCACTCATGTAAAGGTGTGCTTAACTCACATATGACCACTCTTCGATTAAAAAGCAAACAAAACAATACCTTTCAAACTTTAAGTGTAAACTCTGAGACAAATGGGTTTCTTTCATTCATAGCAAGCAGGGTTAGTCTTCCTACAGTGTAAAATAGAAGAAGCATTTCTCTTCCCACTCATGAAACCTCTGAATTCCTTACTTTCTTTCTGTGATATACTAAAAAATAAATACTTGGTCTTTGTCCCTGGTTTCAGGCACAGAGCTCCTGTAAGAGTGTCTTTTGCACGCCAGTGAGATGACTAGTGGTTGTGCCTCCACATAGTTTCAGGATAGGGGCTGGTTGCCATAAAAACCATAGCATGGTTAGAGAATGCAACTTCTAGCCCAATTCACCTTCAGGGAGGGGAGAGGGGTTGGAGATTGAGTTAGTCACCAATGGCTGATGATTTAATTAATCATGCCTATGTGATAAAATCTCCATGAAATCCCCTAAATGACAGGCTTTGGAGGGCTTCCAGATTGATGAACATGTCAAGGTGCTGGGAGACCGGAACAGCCAAAAATGGCATGGAAGTTCTGTGCACACCCTGCCCTCTCCCCCATACACACATACACCATACTTTGTCCTGTGGATCTCTTCCATTTGGCTGTTCCTGGGTTGTATTCTTTATAATAAACCGATAATAGTAAGTAAAGTAATTTCCTGAGTTCTGTGAGTCAATTTAGCAAATTATGAACCTGAGCAGGGGGTTGTGGGAGCCCCCTGAATTAATAGCCAGGCAGTATTGGTGATAACCTTGGACTTATGACTGGTGTCTGAAATAAGGGCAGTCTCATGGGACTGAGCCCTTAACTTGTGGGATCTAATACTAACTTCAGATAGACAGTATCGGAATTGAATTGACCTGTGGGACACTGAGCTGAGGTCAGAGAATTGGAGAAGTGGTGTTGAAAAGACACCATGCATTTGATGTCAGAAGAATTCGAGTGAAAACGGTTAATTCTTCCTCTCTCTCAGAAAATAAAGTCAAGATTATGCAGTGATTTTCAGTTAAAAAACAAAGTTGCAGGCTTTCCTCAACTTCTTGTCATGAAACCTCTTTCCCACCTGTTATATAAAACTGTTCCTTAGCTATCAAATGCCAGCCTTTCAGCCAATAATCTATAACTCTTCTCCTTCAAAATTCTCAGAATCTTTGTACTAGTAATTATGTCCTTTCTTTCCTGTACTCTTGTTTTCTCTCTCCACCGTAATTTTTCAATCAGCAAATTAACATTAAATCTAAACTTAACACACACACACACACTTTATCATCTTGCTTCCTCTTTCAGATATCAACTCATCATAAATAAACATTTTTTCAGAAGTGTTACTTGCACCTAACTAGTTGCTTCTATTTTCTCATCTTACACTGATTCTCTAACTTACACCATTATAGTTTCCTCTCTCACCACAGGAGTGGCTCTTGCTAATATAACCA
Organism: Galeopterus variegatus; assembly: GCF_000696425.1. Taxonomy (NCBI): domain Eukaryota; kingdom Metazoa; phylum Chordata; class Mammalia; order Dermoptera; family Cynocephalidae; genus Galeopterus; species Galeopterus variegatus. The sequence continues at coordinate 322,769 of NW_007729317.1, forward strand.
AAATTGCTATGCTGCCAAATCATGTTTCTTGAATATATAGCAGAATTTTTCCTTGTTGACTAATCTCTACCTCTTTGGCTTTCATGGCATCATGAGCTCTTAATCTTACTCTTTCTCCCCTGGTCACTCTCCTCAACCCAAACCTTAAATGTTGGCAATCACAGGATTTGATTCTAGTCTCTTTTCTCATGCCTTCTACTATCGTCTTAAGTAAGCTCTTTTCATGTCTTGGATAACTATTGATGCATAAAATACAATGATGAAGTATATGTGTCATACATCTGTGTGTCTGTAGGTCAGAGTTCAACCAATCTAGATGAGTTGGCTTGTTTTCAAGCTGCAATTTGGGTCCAAGTCTGTTCATGTCGTTCATGCTCCTGTAGACCAGCAACTCACAAAAGCTAGTGAAAGGTTACAATGAGACAGGGACAGCCCTACTGCATAAGCACAGTCCAAGGCTCTGCCCATGCCACATTTGCTAACATGCCATTCAAAGCAAGTCACATGGTAAGCCCAAAGTCTAAGGGCAGGGAAGCAAATTCCTTTCTTGGAAATGGGGAGTTGAGGTAGTAGATATTTTCCTAACAGTGTTCTTACGTTCTACATTAGTCATATGCTTATGACTAATGAATCTCAATATTTATACTTTCAGCTTGGAATTTCTTCTTAATTCTTGACGTGTATATATATATATATATATATATATATATATATATATATATATATATAGGTTCATCCTTCACAGGACATCTCAAAAATAATTCTACCTGATATAGCATCTCACAGTAATGTGCACTTCTTCAAGACACAAGGGAAAATTATGACTAACTAAGCAATTATGTTGTCTATTTCTCTCCTACCCATCTTCACCTCTCTTTTTATTGTAAGGATCATGTGGGAAGGATTATGTGTTTCTTGTCCATTTCTGTGTCCCTAGCACCTAGTGCCTAGTGAGTAGTTCCTGGTACTTAATAAGTAATTGATAAATATTGTTTATTGAAAAACTGAACAAAATCTAGATTATCACTGAACTATATAGCATTAGAGTTAAAAAGAACCTTAAATTCACTTAGAGGTAATCTCCTTCAATCCTCGATCTTAGCCTGAATACCCTCTGCATTCTTCTACTATGTAATTCCAAGGAAATTAGATAAATTTCCCAGTGTTCTTAAATCATTTAGTTGCACAGAGCTCGGAACTCCTGTTTTTTGTTTGTTTGGTTGGTTTGGTTTGGGTTAGGTTTTTGTCCATGATATCTACATGAAATTGAAATGCTTAGAACTTAAAAGTTAAAAGCAATATTATAACCATGAGTTCTTATCCTTATAACATTCTTACAGTAAGCAGTGTTACTTGTATATATAAAATAAAAAGTAATATCATTAAGAAAATAAAAAGACAAGCCACAAACTGAAAGAAAATATTTACCAAACACAAATATGACAAAGGACAGATATGCATTCTATACAAAAATCTCCTAAAACTTAACAGTTAAAAAAACTTCAATTTAAAAATGGACAAAAGACTGAGAATTTCCTCATATTAATACCAGACACTAAATCACAGATCCAAGAAGCTCAGAGAATATGAAACTGAATAAATGCAAAACAAACAAACAAAAACCAATAATAATAATAATAATCCCCAAAACCTATGTACTGGCATATTATTATTGATCCTGGAAAATCAAAGATAAAGAAAAAATTGTTAAAGAAGCCAGAGGGGAAAACACTTTACCTATAGAAGAAGAAAGATAAGAATTACATGTATTTTTCTTAAGAAATCATGCAAGCAAGAAAAAAACAGAGTGAAATATTTAGTTTTGATATTAAAACAAAAACACCAACCTAGAATTTTGTTCCCTATGAAATTATCCTTCAAAGGAGAAGGTAAAAAAAATACTTTCTCAGACAAACAAAAGTTGAGAAAATTTGTCCCCAGTAGACCTGCCATGTAAGAAATATTAGAAGATATCTGTTAGGGGAAAAAAAGGAAAATAATGTAGGTCAAAAACTAGAATCTACAAGAAGAAAAGTAGAGCATCAAAGAAGGAGTAAGTGAAGGTAAAAAAAAAANTATACACACCTATATATATATAGGTGCCTACTTAAAATCTGCATTTTTTTCACAGATACTTCAACATTAGCACATTCAAAATTCATCATTTTCCTTATCTCATCTTCCCTTATGTTTCTCTGGATCAATAAATAGCACTATCATTCACCAAGTTACATGATTCAGACAACTAGAAGTATCCTCAGCCAACACCTTTTTCTCCTTAGCTACTTGTCAACAAATATAATTCATCAACAATTGACATATATTAACCCCCAATTTTTTTTAAATCACCAGACCCACACACAACTTCAAGCTACCATCATCTCTTTTTCAGACTATAGCAATACCTTCCTAACTATTTAACCTCACAACAGCTATAATCCCTAAAACTCACATTTATTCTCAATATGCACATTGTCATTTTTTCAAATACGATTTCTATTCACTGTTCTTGTCCACTAACAACACACACACGTGTGCATGCACACACATTTCAATAACTCCAACAGGCTTATCTTGTATTTCTTTCTCCCTTTTAATCTGTATTCCAGCCATACTAACATACTAAACTTGCTTCTGTTTCTAGAATGGTTCATGTTTCTTCTTACCTTGTGGCCTTCACCCATCCTATTCCATCATTAAATGATTGTTTTCTCCTGCTTCACTGGGCTATTTCTTCATCCTTCACAGGACATCTCAAAAATAATTCTACCTGATATAGCATCTCACAGTAATGTGCACTTCTTCAAGACACAAGGGAAAATTATGACTAACTAAGCAATTATGTTGTCTATTTCTCTCCTACCCATCTTCACCTCTCTTTTTATTGTAAGGATCATGTGGGAAGGATTATGTGTTTCTTGTCCATTTCTGTGTCCCTAGCACCTAGTGCCTAGTGAGTAGTTCCTGGTACTTAATAAGTAATTGATAAATATTGTTTATTGAAAAACTGAACAAAATCTAGATTATCACTGAACTATATAGCATTAGAGTTAAAAAGAACCTTAAATTCACTTAGAGGTAATCTCCTTCAATCCTCGATCTTAGCCTGAATACCCTCTGCATTCTTCTACTATGTAATTCCAAGGAAATTAGATAAATTTCCCAGTGTTCTTAAATCATTTAGTTGCACAGAGCTCGGAACTCCTGTTTTTTGTTTGTTTGGTTGGTTTGGTTTGGGTTAGGTTTTTGTCCATGATATCTACATGAAATTGAAATGCTTAGAACTTAAAAGTTAAAAGCAATATTATAAACATGAGTTCTTATCCTTATAACATTCTTACAGTAAGCAGTGTTACTTGTATATATAAAATAAAAAGTAATATCATTAAGAAAATAAAAAGACAAGCCACAAACTGAAAGAAAATATTTACCAAACACAAATATGACAAAGGACAGATATGCATTCTATACAAAAATCTCCTAAAACTTAACAGTTAAAAAAACTTCAATTTAAAAATGGACAAAAGACTGAGAATTTCCTCATATTAATACCAGACACCAAATCACAGATCCAAGAAGCTCAGAGAATATGAAACTGAATAAATGCAAAACAAACAAACAAAAACCAATAATAACAATAATAATAATAATCCCCAAAACCTATGTACTGGCATATTATTATTGATCCTGGAAAATC
>NW_007729317.1:326855-328956 GCF_000696425.1 Galeopterus variegatus
AAAAAAAAAATCGTTTTTTATTCCTAATTGATCAAACAGATAACAGTTTGTTCAAAATAATAATGGCAAAATGATATCTGATTATGTATGCTTATGTATAAGTAAAAAAGAATGACAGCAATAACACAAAGGACAGGAAGGAGGAATTAGGAATATTTATTATGATAATATACTTGCAGTCTTCACAGAATGATATAATATTATTTGGAAGTGGACTTGGGTTAGTCCTAAATGTATATCACAAACTTGAGAGCAACCACTAAGTAAAGTTTAAAAAAAAAGTCTAACTGAGATTCTAGGAAGGAGAGAAAGTAGAATAATATAAAATGATGAATTTAAACCACAAAAGGCATATGGGTTGATTTCAGGATTCTCTATTCTATTCCATTGATCCATGTGTCTGTTTTTATGCCAGTACCATGCTGTTTTGGTTATTATAGCTTTGTAGTATAGTTTAAAGTCAGGTAGTGTTATGCCTACAGCTTTATTTTTTTGCTCAGAACTGCTTTGGCTATTCATGGTCTTTTGTTATTCCATATAAATGTTAGGATAATTTTTTCCATTTCACAGAAAAATGTCATTGGAATTTTGATAGGGACTGCATTGAACTTGTAGATCACTTTGGGTAGTATGGACATTTTCACAATGTTAATTCTTCCAATCCAAGAGCATGGGATATCTTTCCAACTTCTTGCGTCCTTTTTAATTTCTCTCAACAGTGGTTTGTAGTTCTTATAGTAGAGATTTTTCACATCCTTGGTTAACTTTATTCCTAAGTATTTTATTTTTTTGGTGGCTATTGTAAATGGGCTAGCTTTCTTGATTTCTTTTTCTGCATGTTCACTGTGGGAATATAGAAATGCTACTGATTTTTGTGTGTTGATTTTGTATCCTGCAACTTTGTTGAAATCATTTATCAGCTCTAAGAGTTTTCTGCAGGCTTTAGGCTATTTGATATATAGGATCATGTCATCTGCAAACAGTGACACTTTGACTTCATTTTTTCCTAACTGGATGTCCATTATTTCCTTTGAGATACCATCTCACTCTACTTAAGATGGCTAATATCCAGAAGACTGAGAATAATAAATAGTAGCAAGGTTGTGGAGAAAAAGGAACCCTCCTACACTGTTGGTGGGACTGAAAAAATGGTGCAACCTTTATGGAAAATGGTTTGGAGGTTCTTCAAACAATTACAGATAGATCTACCATACAACCCAGCTATTCCACTGCTGGGAATATACCCAGAGGAATGGAAATTATCATTTCAAAGGGATACCTGCACTCCCATGTTTATTGCAACACTATTTACACGAGCCAAGAGTTGGAGCCAGCCCAAATGGCCATCATCAGATGAGTGGATATGGAAACTGTGGTATATCTACACAATGGAATTGTACACTGCTATAAAAAAGAATGAAATGCTACCATTTGTAGCAACATGGATGTATTTTAAGATATATATATAAAATGAAATAAGTCAGGCACAGAAAGAGAAATACCACATGTTCTCACTTATTTGTGGGAGATAAAAATAAATAAATAAATACACAAACAATCCAAAAGGCAGAAGAAGACACAATAATCACAATTCCTTGACCTTGTTAAGACAAGTGAACAGATATTATGTTAATGGGTGGGAGGGGGGAGAGTGGTAGAGGCTGGGGGGAGAAGGAATTGGTAAAGGGACATAAAAATCAACTACATTGTATACTGATAAAATTAAATTAATTTAAATTTAAAAAAAACACAAGAGGCAGAAAAAGATTGGAAGACAAAAATAAGAACAAAGAATAGAACAACAAATTGAAAACAGTAACAAATATGGTAGATATTAATCCAACTCTATCAATAATCACTTTGAACATCAATGGTCAAAATGCATTAATTCAAAGAAAGATTTTCAGAGTGACTCTATAAAAAAGACTCAATAATTTGTTGTCTACAAGAAACCCACTTTAAATTTAAAAACACACAGATTTAAAGTAAATACATAAAGAAAAGTGTATCATGCTAACACTAAGCAAAAGAAAGCAGGAGTAGCTATATTAATTTTAAATAGAGCAGAAGTTAAAACAAGAATAGTTATCAGGGATGAAAA
>NW_007729317.1:329826-330428 GCF_000696425.1 Galeopterus variegatus
TAGCTATATTAATTTTAAATAGAGCAGAAGTTAAAACAAGAATAGTTATCAGGGATGAAAAAAGAATTACACAACAATAAAGGGCTCAATTTCCCAAGAAGACATAACAATCTTGAATGTGTATGTGCCTAACCACAGAGCATGAAACCATGTGAGGCAAAAACTGATAGAACTGCAAAGAGAAATAGATAAATTCACTATTACAGTGAGAGATTTCAACACCTTTCTGTTAGAAATGGACAGATTCAGCAGGCAGAATATCAGCAAGGACAGTGTTGAACTCAACAACACCATCAATTAACTGGATATAATTGATATCTGTAGACTACTGCATCCAACAACAGTAGAAGACACATTCTTCTCAAAACCTCATGGATCATTCGCCAAGGTAAATCACATTCTAGCTCATAAAACATACCTTAAAAAATTTAAAGGAATGGAAATCATACAACATTGCTCTCAAATCTAGAAAATAAACTAGAAGTCAATGACAAAAAGAACTAGAATTCCCAAAAAACATGGAGATTTAAAAACATACTTGTAGGGCCGAGCCCGTGGCACACTCAGGAGAGTGCGGCGCTGGGAGCGCAGCAGCGCTCCCG
>NW_007729317.1:330483-331560 GCF_000696425.1 Galeopterus variegatus
AAAAGGAAAAAAAAAAAAAAAAAAAAACATACTTGTAAATAACACAAGGGTCAAAAAAAGAAATCTCAAGAAAAATTTTTAAATGTTATAAAGTAAATAAAAATGAAATGCAAGTTATTGAAATTTATGGAATACATTAAAAAGCAATGTTTACAGGGAAATTTCTAGCATTAAATATATATATTAGAAAATAAAAAGGATCTACAATCAATAATTTAAGTTTCTGCCTTAGGAAACTAGAAAAAGTACTTACCAAAGTAAGCAGAAGAAAAGGAATAATAAAAATTAGAGCAGAAATTAATGAAATTAAAAGCAGGAAATCAATATGGAAAATCAACACAATCAAAAGCTGGCTCTTTAAAAAGATTAGAACAATCTAATCTAGCCAGGCTAACTAAGGGGGAAAAAAGAGAGAACACAAATTACTAATATCAGAAATGAAAGATGGGATATTACTACAGATCCCGTGGACATTAAAAAGATAATCAAAGAATACTATGAACAAATCTATGCTCACAAATTGGGTAACCTTAATAAAATGGACCAATTCCTTTAAAGATCTAATCTACCAAAACTCACACAAGAAGAAATAAATTATCTGAATAGGCCTACATCTATTAAAAATTAAATCAAAATTTAATCTTCCAAAACAGAAAGCTCCAGACCAGATAGGCTTTCTGAAAAATTCTATCTAGCAGTTAAAGAGTAAATTATACCAATTCTTTACACTCTCTTCTAGAAGATAGAAGCAGAAAAAATACTTTCTAACTCATTCTATGAGGACAGCATTACTTTAATACCAGAATAAGACAAAGCCATTGGGGAAATGAAAAAGGAAACTATAGATCAATATCTTTCATGAACACACATACAAAAATGTTCAACAAAACATCAAAAATTCAAATCCAACAATATATAAAAAGAATTATATACCATGACCAAGGGGGATTTATCCCAGGCATGCAAGGCTGGTTCAACAATCAAAAATCAATTAATGTAATCCATCATACCAATAGGCTAAAAAGGAAAAATTACATGATTATATCAATAGATACAGAAAAACATTTGACAAAATTC
>NW_007729317.1:332813-335434 GCF_000696425.1 Galeopterus variegatus
AAAAAAAAGTGTTTAGACATGGGCCTTATACCCTGCACAAAAATTAACTCAGAATGGATCATAGGCCTAAATGTAAAACACAAAACTATAAAACTCCTAGAGGATAACATAGGAGAAAGCCTAGATTTTAATTTCAGGGATGGTGATGACTTTTTAGATATTACACCAAAGCCATAATCCACGAAAGAAATAATCAGCTGGACTTCATTAAAATTAAAAACTTTGTTCTGTGAAAGACAATCTCAAGTGAATGATAAGACAAGCAACAGACTGGGAGAAAATATTTGCAAAAGACACATCTGATAAAGAACTGTTTTTCAAAATATACGAAGAACTCTTAAAACTGAACAATAAAAAAAAAATAAAATTAAAATTAAAATTAAAAAATCCTGATTTTAAAAATGGGCTAAAGGCCTTAGTAGGAACCTCACCAAAGAAGATAAAGAGATGGCAAATAAGCATATGAAAAGATGCTCCACCTCATATGTCATCAGTGAAATGCAAATTAAGACAAAACTAAACCTACTCTTACCACATGATCCAGCAACTGTGCTCCTCAGTGTCAACCCAAAAATGTTGAAGACTTATGTTCACACCAAAACCTGCATAGGAATGTTTATAGCAGTTTTATTCATAATTGCCAAAACTTGGAAGCAAACAAGATGTCCTTCAGTAGATTAATGAGTAAACAAACTGTGGTACATCCATGCAATGGAATATTATTCAATAATAAAAAGAAATGAACTCATCAAGCTATGACAAAGTATGGAGGAAAATTAAAAGCATATTGCTAAGTGAAATGAGTCCATCTGATATGGCTACATACTTTATGGTTCCAATTGTACACATTATGAAAAAGGCAAAATTAAAGAGAAAATAAAAACATCAGTGATTGCTAGAGCTTCTGGGAGAGGGTCTAACAGATGAAGCAAAAGGGATTTTTCGGGTGGTGAAACCATTCTGTATGATGCTGTAATGGTGAATATATGTCATTATGTATTTGTCAAAACCCAGAGATTCGACAAAACAGAGTGAACCCTAATGTAAATTCTGGACTTTAGTTAATAACAATAATATTGGCTTACCAATTGTAAAAAATAAAAAAAAAAAATTAGAGGTAATAAGAGGGGAAACTGTGGAGGATGGTGAAGGGTTATGTAGGAACTCTCTGTAGTTTGTGCTCAATTTCTCTGTAAACTTATAACCGCTCTAAAAAAAATGAAGTCTATTAAAACTACAGGAAACATTTATATTATAAATAGTCTATAAGAAGAAAAAAATTCCTTACTACCTACACTGAAGTTGTTGTAGTCCTATAGCTGTATATTAAGCCAGACCTTGAAGAATGGACTTGGAAGTAGCCTGGAAAAAGCAAATTTTAATGAGAAAGTTGGTTAAAAACAAAAGTAATATCCTTATTATCTGCTGTTGGTAAATCAATTTAAAATAAGATGCTGAATATTTTGTTATTAGTCTACTTTTCAGAGAATAGTTAAGTTTCCTAGTAGCAGTTCTTAAACAACTTTTTTTTGCTCTTACTGAATTCTTTTGTAAGATGGGTGTGCAGATGCTCAGCAGCTGTTGCTGTATGTCAGAAAGCAGCTTTATAACTGTCTCCCAGTGAAATAAATACAAACTGTAGGTTATAGAAGCTCCACATCTCACAGCAGTGGTATGTACTGGGAAGGCTATAATGGCTACCACCTGATATATGAAGAGAGAAAGCAAGAACAAAAATGGTCCATGTACCTCATGCCTTTCTGAAAAATGATAGCTTTACCACAAGACATATGGAAACAACTGCTTTCCTGAATATGTAATGTCTCAGGGTACAGACGAAGCCAGTCGGCTTGACAGATAACAGCAAGGAGAGAAATATATGAACATTTCTCTTTGGGCCAAGAAGCAATAATGTGTCTTACTAGAGTTACTGCCACTATTAAAACTTGATACAGGATATTAATTGTATTACACAGGAGTTAAGAACAGGCACTAGAGCTCAGCTCCAAAACAGCATGGAAACTGTCACTTCCCAGTTCAGCCTTCTCTAATTAAGTCCCAATGGGATCTCTTGTTCATTTCAGTAATGTGCACTTCTCAGGATAAATGATATTCAAATGTGTAGGAAAATCCCTTCATCAAAAATGGTCACCAATTCAAATTCTTGCTAGAGGGCAGTGACTGCAAATTGCTACGCACACCTCCATTGTCTGTTTGTTTACTACAAAGCCATTGCAAGTTAACAGATTCTCTCTGCCTCTTCGGAGCAGACCATCACTGTAGTTAAGACCTAAGTCCCCAAAGAGTAGATCAGAACCGAATGCCAGCTATGTGGAGCTACACAGAAAATGTAGTCAATTCCATCTGGACAAACCAGAACCAGAATGGTAGTTTGTTGGCCATTTTTGTAGTTTTCAATTTAGCTGGTGTTAAGGTGGTCTGTTTTTTTTTTTTTTTCTTTTTTGTCTTTTATCTTTTTCCTTGTCCGGCAACGGATCGCAACCCTCAGTGTTGCCCCCGTACCGGGCTGGGGACCGGCAACGGGATTGGAACCCTCGGTGCTGCTCCCGCGCCTCGCTCAGCCAGTGAGCGGAACCGGTCTGCATATGGGATCCGAACCC
>NW_007729317.1:335958-337611 GCF_000696425.1 Galeopterus variegatus
GGGAGCGCCGCCGCGCTTCCCAAGCAGCGCACTTATCCAGTGCGCCACCAGGCCGGCCCAAGGTGGTCTGTTTTCATTGAAAGCCTTCAACCAAGTTTAATATCCTTTCTTTGGGAATCATGGAAAATGAGGCAGAATGCACATGCATAGTGCTGGCGTCTCCTGCATAGCTACCCCTCTTCACTAAGATGTGTCTACCTTTGTCTGGTACGTTTGCATTTCTCTACTTACTTCCAGTGTGAACCTTGTTCTCTTTCTCAGCTCCATGCTCAGACACCTTTTAGTACTCATTTCTCTTTTCTTGGACTTTCTCTTACCTTATTAAATTTCAAAAGGCAGAAAGCAAAACTGTATGCCAAATTAAAAACTACAAAAAATGATTATATCATACCAGAGTGGCTTTTTGTGTGTGCTCCTCTTTTCCAAATCTTGAGGTTTCAAAGGTAGAAATTACATTTTTTAATGAAAAAAATCTATGAATTTAGATACAGAATTAAAGTTAACTAATTAGATTATAAAGAAAGGCTGCATGTTCCAGTATTAAACCATCAACAAGGACTGACTTAATAACTGTGATGTACAATTGGGACCATATCGACTTGAACCAGAGGTGAATTGCTGATCTAGAAGGAAATGCCCCACACCCCATTCACCTGACCATTTTCATTCCCCAGAGCCTTGCGTACTTCCCTGCTGTACTATTAATAAAACAAGTGAGTCCTAGGAGTACATCTATTTTACTACTCTATTATTCCATAGGGTGGTGTCCTAGGTTAATAAAGCCTCATTAACAATTGCTAGCAGAGCCCCTCAAGCTTTCCAAGAATTCATTTTACAATAATAGAAAGAACATCACAATTTCCCCCCATATCCAATTTCAAATGCCCTAGAGCAAAGAATAAAAGGTTGAAAACACAAAAGCTATGTGCTACCTTTTGCAATGTCAAAAACACAATCATTCTAGGAGTCACTGTTAGTTATTGAACAACTTGTGTGGGGTTAAAAGTTCTGCTATTTTAAAAGTGCATATTGTTTTCTTCTTTGTCCTGTGGAGCACACACAACACCCTATCATACAGCTGATAGAAAAAATGTACGGCTTTTGCCCTGGATTTTCTTAACTTCCCACAAAGATAGCAAGATGTTTTTCTTGAAGCCTCCTAATATAGGCATGAAATGGTTACTGTGCCCCATTTTATTGTTGCCATTAATTTAATGCTAGTACCATATTTGTTAGGGTGAATAAAGTGCATATTTTCTTGGCACATGTTTGAAACTTTTCTGCTGAGAGAGGTTGATGATTATTAACACATGTTGTCTCAATAATTAAGAGGTAACTAGGTCATTAAGAACTCATTAATCTTCAGAATTTTTTATCCCACAGGATCATGTGAGAAGCTAAAGCATGGAGGAAATATGCTTTGCTTTGCTTTTGGAAATGAAATAAAAGCCATTATAACAGGCCTGGAATGTAGACTTTATTCCGTTTATATTTCAGCTGCAGAACTACTTATTACTTTCGGGTATGCTCTTTCATTTTGTTTAAAAAGCCATCACGTCTTCTAACAATGGACCAGATATAAATGTTTCTGTTAAGTATGTATTGGAGTTGGCAAAAAAGTTTAATTGTTTCCACCTTACTTTCTTCTGTACT
>NW_007729317.1:337852-342497 GCF_000696425.1 Galeopterus variegatus
TAAGTATGTATTGGAGTTGGCAAAAAAGTTTAATTGTTTCCACCTTACTTTCTTCTGTACTCGAGCAATAAAAACGTTGTGTATTCCTTGTCACTCTCTGAAAGCTCTTCCCACTTGCGTGCATTATTACCTACCTTTCCCTTATGTGAGAAGCTAAAGCATGGAGGAAATACGCTTTGCTTTGCTTTTGGAAATGAAATAAAAGCCATTATAACAGGCCTGGAATGTAGACTTTATTCCGTTTATATTTCAGCTGCAGAACTACTTATTACTTTCGGGTATGCTCTTTCATTTTGTTTAAAAAGCCATCACGTCTTCTAACAATGGACCAGATATAAATGTTTCTGTTAAGTATGTATTGGAGTTGGCAAAAAAGTTTAATTGTTTCCACCTTACTTTCTTCTGTACTTGAGCAATAAAAACGTTGTGTATTCCTTGTCACTCTCTGAAAGCTCTTCCCACTTGCGTGCATTATTACCTACCTTTCCCTAGTTACAGAATTCCTTTCCTTCCACCAAACTTTGTTTATTTAATTGGCTGTTTCTACCATCTCCTCCAAGATGCAAAGTCATTATATTGCTTTAAAGAATAAAATCTTATTTTCTAAAATGTTGCACAACCTTAAGTCAAAGGTTTTTCAGCATCAAGAACAAAGGTTTTCATTTAGTAAAATACTTACTACTGAGCAATCCTCTTTCTTACTGAGCTGAGATTTTCAGCATCTTGCTGAAGGCTTAAAGCCATTTCAGCCAGCCAGTAAAGGTTTTCATTTAGTAAAATACTTACTACTGAGCAATCCTCTTTCTTACTGAGCTGAGATGTTCAGCATCTTGCTGAAGGCTTAAAGCCATTTCAGCCAGCCAGGGCAGTAGAAAGAAAAACTCACAATATTTCCCTGTAGAATGTTTTTAATGAAATAATGATCTTGGAAGACGTGAGCCTGACAGCTCAAGAGACAGAGATATTCTGATTAGGCAAAGGGTGAGCACAGCGTGGGTCAACAGCAGGACATCAGCCTCTACTTCTGGCTTGAAGCAAATCGGCCCTAGTGAAAGTGAGGTCTGCTTCTTCACTGCATCTGCTGAGCCCGGGCAGCCCAGCCCCAATTAGTACCAGCTGTGAGAGTGAGCATTCAGATGGAGAGATGGTTTAACGCAAAGCTGAACCAACTCCCCAGCCTGCTGCCAGAAAGCTCCATTAGGCTATAAAATCTGTGTTCCCGCCACCCCAATCAAGCCCAAATCAAAAACACACCCAGCAGCACATTACTTACTTCTCTGTCATCTCTTTTGCCCAATGTCAGTAATGAATCCACAGATTAGGTCTGCCCAGTGTGCTACTTTGATCAAGCAAAAAAAAAAAAAAAAACACTTGTCTTTGTAGACTTTACAGTTCAAATTTGATTTTTGAAGGAGACAAATTTTCTCTGATAAACAGACATGATTTTATAAAGATTATTAAGAAATCAATGCCTGATGTTTTCTTAGTTCAAACATTAGACAGCGGTCTATGGGAAATTATTAATTTTTACAGAAAATTTTGTTTAAAATTACTAAAGCCCCTGTATCTTATGTCTCTATCTCTGAACTCCATAGAAAACCAATGAAAAGACACACTGCACCAGTCAAATACAAGATCCTACTCTGCTACATTATGGATCATGCCACCTGCAAAACCATGCACATCAGCAGCAGACAACTTTGCAAAACAAGACCAACTTGACATCCCCGTTGTGTCCTTAGGGTGAAGAGAATTGGTATTAGTATTAAATAACCAACGAGAATATCTTATCTGAAAGAAAACCTGAGGCAGTATCAGGATGGCTAATAACTTCAGTGTACGTGAAATTGATCACAACCACAAAAATACATGCCAATAAATCTACCATGAATGTATTCCCAAATTAACTTCCCTTTAGCTAGATCCCCCTAAAATGCCCACAGCCACTCTAGCACCAACCAATCTGGGAAGAAATATGATAGAAGGAGATTCAGAATGGGGATATCATATATTTTTAAAATTGTGTTTATGCATACGTAACCATGTTAACAAACTCCTAGTGTTCTTCCCAAGGCCATGTCAGGGAAGGCTCTGAAACTTAAACGTTTTAATTTCACAGTAGGTTTGCTTCTGATTTTATGGTATATCTGAAAGTTCTATACGGAAGTAATTCCAAAAATTTCAATCCACGTAGGACAGATCTATTAACTTTTAAGCAAACCAAGCAGTCTTGTTGATAAGTACTCATTTCTCATCTCCAAAATTTAAATTAGTGGAGGTAATGATGCCAAAGCTCCATACAGTAGATTTCTTGGGCTAATTCTGACCCTGTTAGAGGGAATTTGGGAAGTTCTGTGTCATTAGCATGTGAGCAAAGCCAGGCTGACTTGTAACGGGGAACTAGATTGATCTTGTAGGGCAACTTGCGGGAAAGTCACAGAAGGCACATAAAAGAAGCTGGATTTTGCCAGTGGAGATTAATCAGCATGTAGAATCTAGGAGCAGGCAGAAGTCCTGGAACACGGACTAGCCTCCAGGAGGTCTCAGAGGGCCTGAGTGAGTTGTCAGTGTCTGGGCAGCACAAAAAAGCATGAAATTATGTGAGTGTGTTAGGAGAACCAAGAAGAATTGGAGGCACAAAGTTGGAATTAGAAAATAAATAAGTACTCTGGTCCCCAATGTTTTCCTCCCATGAGAAGAAGTCTAACACAGGAAAATAGAAAAGATCCTGTTTTACTGAGCAAGGGCTCATTGTCTGATGTACACAGAAGCCAATATCATAGCACCAGTTTTTGAGAAAAGAAAAGGTTTTATTTCTGGATGTCACCCAGTATGGAGACAGGAGGCAAGGCACTCTCAAATCTGTCTCCACGACCCAAGGGTTGTGTACACTTTAAGGGATATCAAGCAAAAACTGATTGGCTATTTCCAAATCAGGCTGTAGGATGAGACAAAAGTGGATTGGATAGCTCTGAATCAGGCCACGTATGACAATGAGGCAAAACTGATTGGCTGGCTCCAAATCCAGCCATATGACAATGTGTAAGTTGATTGGCTAGCTCTAAGTGAGGCCATCTGTGCCAGATCTTCCTTGCTGAATCGCCTCTTGCTTTCTAAAAGCTCCAGTGGTTCAACCTCTGGCTTTTGAGTTCCATATATGGGAGATTTTTTGTTTCCTGCGGTGCTTGAGGTCGTCTGGAGGGCAAGGTCCTTCTTGCTGTGTATACTCATCTTATATCCTGCAAGACAACTCGTAGAACAACTTGAGATAGTAGTAAAACAACTTGAAATAAACCAGTTTCGACTAGTTTTAGGCAATTTCACTATTAACAGAAATATGGGACTCAATTTTTCTCCACATTAAGTCCTTGGATTCCTGTTTGAATCTCCTGTGCCTGAACCTGTGGCTTATGAACCCAAATAGCATCTCATTTCCACAGCTTTGCTGGACAAAGAGTTTTCACATGTTCCTGTTAATTCATTCATTAATTAATAAATATGCATTTAAATGCTTATTATTGAGGATTTTTGCATCTATATTCATCAAGGATATCCGCCTGTAGTTTTCTTTCTTGGTTATATCTTTACCTGGTTTTGGTATCAGGATGATGTTTGCTTCGTAGAATGTGTTTGGAAGCTTTGCTTCTGTTTATTTTTTTGCATATCTGAAATAATTTCTAATACTTTTTAATAATTTAAATAATATGACATGCACTTCATAGACCTACTATAACAGCCTAATGGTGAGGGGTTGGTAACACACTGTTTTTCAGGAATGTTCTGCCCGGCATGTCAGATCTCCCTATAACTCAAAGAAAATGGCTTTGTAGTTTTCTTTCTTGGTTATATCTTTATCTGGTTTTGGTATCAGGATGATGTTTGCTTCGTAGAATGTGTTTGGAAGCTTTGCTTCTGTTTCAATCTTTTGGAATAGTTTGTATAGAATCGGTGTCATTTCTTCTTTGAATGTTTGGTAAAATTCTGCTGTGAATCCATCTGGTCCTGGGCTTTTCTTTTTTGGGAGCTTTTTGATAACATCTTCAATCTCCTTTATTGTTATTGGCCTATTCAAGTTTTCTATATCTTCTTGGTTTAATTTTGGAAGCTTGTGTGAGTCCAGGAATTTATCCATTTCCTCCAGGTTTTCGAACTTGTTGGTGTATAGCTGTTTATAGTAGTCTCGGATGATTCCTTGTATTTCATTTGGGTTGGTTGTAATATCACCTTTTTCATTTCTAATTTTTGTTATTTGAATCTTCTCTCTTCTTTTTTTTGTTAGCCATGTAAGTGGTTTGTCGATTTTATTTATCTTTTCAAAAAACCAACTTTTTGATTCGTTGATCTTTTGTATTGTTTTTTGGGTTTCAATTTCATTAAGTTCTGCTCTGATCTTGATGATTTCTTTCCTTCTGCTAACTTTAGGTTTGGATTGTTCTTGTTTTTCTAGTTCTTTAAGGCACATTATTAGATTGTTCACTTGCCATCTTTCCATTTTTCTGAGGTAGGCATTTAATGCAATAAATTTCCCCCTTAGTACTGCTTTTGCTAGCAAACAGAATACAACAATACATATGTAAGATCATCCACCACGATCAAGTGGGATTCATCCCAGAGAAGCAAGGTTGGTTCAACATATGCAAATCAA
>NW_007729317.1:347088-349501 GCF_000696425.1 Galeopterus variegatus
CCGCGGGGAGAGTGGGATTGTAGGCCGGTCCACAGGCCCCGGGGTGCCCCGCGTCGAGGTACGCAAATGGCACATCTCAGTGCAGAGCCGTGCCAAGCAGAGATGGCTGGCCTGCCCTCACTAACCCGGCCGTCTCCGCCCCCACCCGAGAAAATGGAGGCAGCTCTGTTGTGGGCGCCCCGCCTGGTGTGGTAGGTGGGAGCCAGGCAGGCCGGGAGCAGTCGGGCTTCGCCCCACAAGTGGGGCTGGGCTGGGGTTGACTCACAGAGCTCGCAGAGTTGGGCCGGTCCGGCATGTTCCACTCCGTTTCTGTGCCGTCTCTGCTGGCGTACTTGTTCTTTGTTGTCTGGGTTGCTCACTCGTACCCGCAGCAGGGCTTGGGCGCTCTCAGGAGTCTTCTTTTGTGTCGGCCCTAAAACCTCGAACCTGTTGTTACTTGTTTGTCATTGTAGGATCATTGTTGAAAGAATTATTCATTTTTTGTTGCTCTTGAAAATGCAATTAATACTCTGGTATCACAGCGCACACTTCTCAGGATCGCGCTGTCTCCTGGCACGGCCGCTCCAGACCCGTCGCCATCTTGGGATCCAGAAGCCTTATTTGATTCTCTTAAAAATCCCATAAGATTAAAGTCCTCATTTTCCAGATCTCCATTGAAGGCAATCTGAGGTGTTTCTGAAGAGCCTTCACAGCTTCACAGAGTCCCCTGAAATGGCTGAGTTCTTGGTCGTCACTGCTTGGCAGCTCAGTGTTTTCCTCTGCCAGAATGGCATCTTTTAAATCTATGTATTAATTATAAGAAATGTCTTAAAGATCTGATTTATTATATTCTTGTGGTAAATGATGAAATGAGAGAAAGTGTGTTGACATATTCACTGATAGGAAGTTCTATTATAAAGATGAAATGTATAACCTTGTTCAACAACTGCATTCTATAGGATTGTGTTAATTCTTGTTGCTATGAAATTATCTAAATCTTATGAAATTATCTAAATCTTAAGAAAAATTGTCTCCACAGTTGATTGATTTTATTATTTATCATCTGTGTCCCCCAGTACGATGGAAGCACCATAAAAGCAGACATGTCTGTCTGCTCAACTGCTGATTCCCAGCACCTAAAAGCCAGCACATAGAATATTTGGTGAAAATGACATTTTATTGGACACATGAATGGATGGATGAATAAATAAATGAGCTATACTAGGGCTGGGAAACCAAAGAAAATGAAACCCATTACTAATCTGCAGGCTGCACGAATCTCCCAGTTCTGTTTTCATGTTGTGGTTATAGGCTTATCCAAGTAGAAGCATTTCTCAGAGCAAAAGTTTAGCTTTTCCACAGTTCCAGGGAAAATATTACAAGAATATAGCCTTGAGGCAGATATATCAGGTGTGTGGACTGAAGACAAGGTGGAATGTCAGAATCAAATGGCACCTATTATGCTTGTTTTTAAAAAGCATATAAAAGATTTTGCTGTATTTGCATATATTTGTTTCTATTGTGAATGATTTATTTTTATTATGATATCATCTAGCTGGCTATTGCATACACAAAAATGGCCTTTCAGTTTAAAATTGAGTAACAACTGCGTCACTAGAATGTTATTTTTATATAATATTTTTTCTCAATGAACTTCTTAAAAAAATCACCATATTATAAATTCGCAGAAAGTGAGAAAGTAGTAATCATACAGCTGAATGAATACCTTAGCCCCGGGCTTCTTTTTATTTTATATGCATTTTAAAAATTTAATAGCCTTTTTTGAGTGGGAGCAGTTTTCAGTTTAAGAAGAATTGAGTGGAAAGACAGCACAGCAAACACATATGTCACCCTCCCGCCCACATTCCCCTGTTATTAACATCTTGCATTAGTGTGACATGTTTGTTACAATTGATGAGCCGATCCTGACACATTATTGCTAAGTAAGGTGCACAGTATACATTGCACGACATGTGATGTTGAACAACTTTTCAAATGCTTATTTTCCATCTCTGTATTTTCTTTGGCTAGGTGTCTGTTCAGGTATCTTGCCATTTAAAAAAAATTGTTTTTATTGTTGAGTTTTAAGAGTTCTTTGTATATTTAAGGTACCAGTCCTTAATCAGTTTTATATATCTATATCTATATCTGCTCAGTCACTTATTTATTTACTTATTTATTCATTTATTTATTTTTAATTTAATTTTTTATTTGGTCAATATACGATGTGGTTGATTATTGTGCCCATTACCGAGACCTCTCTCCCTCCCCCACTGCCCTCTCCCTCCCAACAATGTCCTTTCTGTTCACTTGTCCTATCAACTTCAAGGAATTGTAATTGTGTTTTCTTCCCTCTCCCCACCCGTTTTTTTGTGTACATATTTATTTATTTTTAGCCCCCACAAATAAGTGAGAACATGTGATAATTCTCTTT
>NW_007729317.1:350130-360063 GCF_000696425.1 Galeopterus variegatus
TTTTTTGTGTACATATTTATTTATTTTTAGCCCCCACAAATAAGTGAGAACATGTGATAATTCTCTTTCTCTGCCTGACTCGTTTCACTTAATATAATTCTCTCTAGGTCCATCCATGTCATTGCAAATTGTAGTATTTCATTCTTTGTTATAGCAGAGTAGTATTCCATTGTGTAGATATACCACAATTTCTGTATCCACTCATCTGATGATGGACATTTGGGCTGGTTCCAACTCTTAGCTATTGTAAATAGTGCTGCGATAAATATTGGAGAACAGGTATACCTTCGACTTGATGATTTTCATTCCTCTGGGTATATTCCCAGCAGTGGGATAGCTGGTGGATACGGTAGATCTATTTGCAATTGTTTGAGGAAGCTCCATACCATTTTCCATAGAGGCTCCCCCATTTTGCAGTGCCACCAACAATGTATGAGAGTTCCTTTTCCTCTGCAACCTCACCAGCATTTATCGTTCAGAGTCTTTTGGATTTTAGCCATCCTAACTGGGGTGAGATGGTATCACAGTTTGATGTTGATTTGCATTTCCAGAATGCTGAGTCATGTTGAGCATTTTTTCATGTGTCTGTTGGGTATTCATATATCTTCCTTAGAGAAATGCCTACTTAGCTCTTTTGCCCATTTTTTAATTGGGTTGCTTTTTTTTTTCTTGTAAAGTTGTTTGAGTTCCTTGTATATTCTGGATATTAATCCTTTGTCAGATGTATATTTTGCAAATATTTTCTCCCACTCTGTTGGTTGTCTTTTAACTCTGTTAATTGTTTCTTTTCCTGTGCACAAGCTCTTTAGTTTGATATAATCCCATTTGTGTATTTTTCCTTTGGTTGCCCATGCTTTCAGGGTCATTTTCAGGAAATCCGGGTCCAGTCCAACTTCCTGAAGTGTTTTTCCTATGTTTTCTTTAAGAAGTTTTACTGTTTCAGGGTGAATATTTAATTCTTTATCCCATTTCTGGTTGACTTTTGTACATGGTGAATAGTATGGGTCTAGTTTCATTCTCCTGCATATTGATATCCAGTTCTCCCAGCACCATTTGCTGAAGAGGCAGTCTCTTCCCCAGTGGATAGTCTTGGTGCCTTTGTCAAAGGTCAGATGGCTATAGGTGTGTGGGTTGATTTCTGGATTACCTAATCCATTCCATTGATGAGTGTGTCTGTTTTTAATGCCAGTATCATGCTGTTTTGGTTATTATAGCTTTGTAGTATTGTATAAAGTCAGGTAGTGTTATGCCTCCTGCTTTATTTTTTTTTTCTGCTCAACATTGCTTTGGCTATGTATAGTCTTTTGTTATTCCATATAAATGTCTGGGTAGTTCTTTCCATTTCTGATAAAAATGTCATTAGAATTTTGATGGGGTTTGCATTGATTTTGTATAACACTTTGGGTAGTATGAACATTTTCACTATGTTGATTCTTCCGGTCCAAGAGCGTGGGATATCTTTCCACCTTCTTTTATCCGCTCTAATTTCTCTCAGCAGTGGTTTGTAGTTCTCATTATAGAGATTTTTCACATCTTTGGTTAACTCAATTCCTAAGTATTGCATTTTTTTGGTGGTTATTGTAAATGGGCAAGCTTTCTTGATTTCTCTTTCTGCATGTTCACTATTGGAGAATAGAAATGCTACTGGTTTTTGTGTGTTGATTTTGTATCCTGCTACTTTGCTGAAATCATTTATCACCTACAAGAGTTTTTTTGGAGAGCCTTTAGGCTGTTCGATGTATAGGATCATGTCATTTGCAAAGAGGGACAGTTTGACTTCTTCTTTTCCCATCTGGATGCCCTCTATTTCCTTCTCTTCTCTGATTGCTCTGGCTAGTACTTCCAACACTATGCATTGAATTTGTATATCACTTTGGGTAGTATGGACATTTTCACAATGTTGATTCTTCCAATCCACGAGCATGAAATATCTTTCCATCTTCCTGTATCTTCTCAAAATTCTCTCAGCAGTGGTTTGTAGTTCTCATTATAGAGATTTTTCACATCTTTGGTTAACTCAATTCCTAAGTATTGCATTTTTTTGGTGGTTATTGTAAATGGGCAAGCTTTCTTGATTTCTCTTTCTGCATGTTCACTATTGGAGAATAGAAATGCTACTGGTTTTTGTGTGTTGATTTTGTATCCTGCTACTTTGCTGAAATCATTTATCACCTACAAGAGTTTTTTTGGAGAGCCTTTAGGCTGTTCGATGTATAGGATCATGTCATTTGCAAAGAGGGACAGTTTGACTTCTTCTTTTCCCATCTGGATGCCCTCTATTTCCTTCTCTTCTCTGATTGCTCTGGCTAGTACTTCCAACACTATGTTGAATAGGAGTGGTGAGAGTGGGCATCCTTGTTTAGTTCCTGTTCTTAAAAGAAAAGCTTTCAGCTTTTCCCCATTCACAATGATATTGGCAGTGGGTTTATCATATATAGCTTTAATTATGTTGAGATAATTTCCATCGATACCTAACTTGTAGAGGGTCTTTTTCATGAATGAATGTTGAATTTAATCAAATGCTTTTTCAGCATCTATAGAGATGATCATATGGTCCTTGTGTTTGATTTTATTGATATGATGTATCACATTTATCAATTTGCATATGTTGAACCAACCTTGCATCCCTGGGATGAATCCCACTTGATCATGGTGTATAATTTTGCATATGTGTTGCTGTATTCTGGTAGCTAGTATTTTATGGATGATTTTTGTGTCCATATTCATCAAGGATATTGGTCTGTAGTTTTCTTTTTTAGTTGTATCCTTACCTGGTTTTGGTATCAGGATGATATTTGTTTCATAGAATGAATTTGGGAGATTTGCCTTTTTTCAATCTTTTGAAATAGTTTGTAGAGAATCAGTGTCAATTTCTCTTTGAATGTTTAGTAGAATTCTGCTGTGAATTCATCTGGTCCTGGGCTTTTCCTTGTTGGGAGCCTTCTGATAACAGCTTCAATCTTTTTTTATTTTTATTGGGCTGTTTTAATTTTTTACATCTTCTTGGCTCGGTTTTGGTAGTTTGCATGTGTCCAGAAATTTATCCATTTCCTCCAGATTTTCAAATTTGTTGGCATATGGTTGTTTATAGTAGTCTCTAAAGATTCCTTGTATTTCAGAGGAATCAGTTGTAATATCACCTTTTTCATTTATAATTTTTGTTATTTGGGTCTTCTGTCCTTTTTTAGTTAGCCTTGCAAATGGTTTGTGAATTTTATTTATCTTTTCAAGAAACCTACTTTGTGATTCAATGATCTTTTGTGTCATATTTTGGCTTTCAATTTCATTAAGTTGTGCTCTGATCTTAATGATTTCTTTCTGTCTGCTAAATTTGGATTTGGATAGTTCTTGTTTACCTAGTTCTTTAAGGTGATGTATTGGTTTGTTCACTTGCCATCTTTCCATTCTTCTGATGTAAGCATTTACTGCAATAAATTTCCCCCTTAGTACTGCTTTTGCAGTATCCCACAGGTTTTGGTATGATGTATCATTGTTTCATTAGTTTCAATACATTTTTTGATTTCCTGCTTGATTTCTTCTTGGACCCATGTGTCGTTAAGTAGAATGCTGTTTAATTTACATGTGTTTGTATAGTTTCCAGAAATTTGTTTGTTATTGATATCTAATTTTAATACATTGTGGTCTGAAAAAATACATGGGATAATTCCAATATTTTTGAATTTGTTGAGACTTGATTTGTGACCAAAATATGATCTATCCTGGAGAATGATCCATGTGGTGATGAGAAGAGTGAATATTCTGAGGTTGCTGGATGGAATATTCTGTAGATAACTGCCAAGTCCAATTGTTCTAGAGTGTTGTTTAGATCTTGTGTTTCTCTGGTGATTCTTTGCCTAGAGGATCTGTCCAATATTGATAGTGGGGTGTTCAGATCCCATGCTTTTATGATTTTTGTGTCTATTTCCTTCTTTAGGTCTAATAGAGTTTGCTTTCTAAATCTGGCTGCTCTGACATTGGGTACATATATATTTATGATTGTTATGTCTTCTTGATGGATCAATCCTTTTATCATTATGTAGTTGCCGTCATTATCTCTTTTTATGGTTTTTAGTTTAAAGTCTATTTTATCAGATATAGAAATATCTATACCAGCTCATTTTTCATTTCTGTTTGCATGGTAAATCTTTTTCCATCCTTTCATTCTTAGTGTGTGTGAGTCTTTACAGGTGAGGTGGGTTTCTTGAAGGCAGCATACAGTTGGGACTACCTTTTTAATTCAGTCAGCCAGTCTGTTTCATTTGAGTGGGGAATTTAATCCTTTTTCTTAGAGTTGTTATTGAAAAGTTTTGATCTAGTCCAGCATTGTATTGATTTTAGTTTGGATATCTTAAGTGTCTTTCATTCCTTTCTTTCTGATTTACTGTTTCTCTTCTGTATTTGTTGGTTCCTTGGGTTGTAGATTAACATTTTTTTCTCTTCATTGTCAACATTTTTATTTCATTATTTGGTTTTGAGTTTTCTTGAGTTTTTATGGCAGTGGTAGTTATTTTACAGGTACCAAATGTTGCTTTGTCTCCCATGGATTTGTCACGCCTTTTCCCCTGGGTGATGGAGCCATTGAAGATTACTCAAAGCCCATCTCTTCTGAACAGTGAGATGCCTCAAAAAGGGGTTAATCTTCCAGAACTCTCAAGAGCAAGCCATTCCTTCCACTTTTGAAATTAAGCACTAATTGGGGTTCTCTTCCTGCATTTATTTTCTAGACTAGGAAGTTACAGGAAGAGACACAGATGGTCTTAAAGTTTTAACAAGTTTAATAGTAGAAGCTTTTAACATTCAGTAAAAACAAGTCCGATGACTTTCCATTAGGCAATTAAGTGATCCACCAACAAAAGCTTGATCTTAGCAAACATTCTCTTCTTATAGCAATTTCCCAGTATCTTTACATATCAATCTGTAACTTGTCTGTCTTTGAGCTAGCAGCCTTGTTGTGTTACAATTCTTTATCTTACAGCAGATACTAAATTGCTTAGGTAAAATTTCCTATTCCTTGTAAGATCAATATTTGAAACTGCAAGGCTTTGGAAAAGCAGGCCCTGTGAAGTACATATGCTTTATGCATACCTCACAACCAAACCCAGTACTCCCTTGAGAATTTCTTGTAAGTGTGGTCATGTGGTAGCGAACTCTCACAATTTTTGTTTGTCTGAGAAATATACTATTTGCCCTTCATTTCAGAAGGATAGCCTGTGGGGTAGAGTATTGTTGGGTAGATAACCTGGCAATCTCTGTCTTTTAGTATTTTGAATATATCATCCCATTCCTTTCTGTATTTTAGGGTTTGTGATGAGAAGTCTGATGTTAGTCTGATTGGAGCTCACTGACAGGTTATTTGACACTTCTCTCTTGCACCTTTTAATATTCTCTCTTTGTCTCTGAATTTTGCCAATTTGACTATAACATGTCTTGAAGAAGACTTTTTTTGGTTGAATACATTTGGGGATCTTTGAGCTTCCTGAATCTGAAGATCTGTGTCTTTTCCTATAGCTGGGAAGCTTTCTGCCACTATTTTGTTGAGTAGATATTGAATGTATTCTCCTTTTTCCTCCCCTTCTGGAATACCCATGACTTGGATATTTGAGTGCTTAAGGTTGTCTGATATCTCTCTTAGATTTTCTTCAATGTTTTAAATTCTTTTTTCTGTTTTTTTTTGTCTGCCTGTGTTATTTCAAACAGCCCATCTTCAAGGACAGAAGTTCTCTCTTCTGCTTCTGCAAGCCTGCTGGTTAAACTCTCTTTTGTGTTTTTTATTTTGTTGAATAAATATTTCAGCTCAGCAAGCTCTGCTTCAATTCTTTCTCAGGGCATTGATTTTCTTGTACATTTCTTCTTTCATGTCCTGTATACTTTTCCTCATTTCATCGTGTTGTCTTGCTGAGTTTTCTTGTATCTCATGTAGTTTCCTTAGAATTATCACCCAAAAATTCCTTGTGAGACATTTCAACAGCTTCTTATTGTATAAGATCTAGAGCTTGAGAGTTATGACCCTTTGGTGGTGTACTTTCTTGATTTTTCTTATTTCTGGTATTTTTCCTTTGAAGTTTAGTCACTGTGACAGGGGATTTCAAGGTACCCTTGTTAGACACTATTGTCTGGCTCAGATGCTGCTGCGGCTGCCAATTTGGCTTGGCTGCCTCAGTGTCTGCTCGGTTGCCCACTGGCACCTAGGTGCGTGGTCACCTCGGGTCTTGGGTCTCTCCAGGGAGGTGCCTCTCTGGTTGTTGTGAACTTGGCCAGGCTGGGGATGGAGTCCAGCAGTGGAGAAGCCTACCTGCTGGGTCACATGCTGGCACCACAGGTCCCATGCTCTCACCATGGGATGCATGGTCTCCGCAGATCTCAGGCCTCTCTGGCGGGGTACCTCTCTCTTAGATCAGTAATTTATCGTTCTTGAATGTACTTGTTCAATCAATATGAATGTAAGAAATCCATGGATTTCCATGGATTTATGTAAAAATTTTATTAAGTTTAAAAGTCAGTCATGATCCTTCTCCAAACTAGTGCAGTGAATCTAAAAGTTACGTTCCCATTTAAACAGTCAAAAATTATGCTCGAAATGAGCAAAAACAACACAGGCATAAGTGGAAGAAATATCAAACATAAGAAGTAAAATCATAATTGAACAGAAAATATTATGAATAGTTTTATCATTTTGAAAGCTGGGAACATGTGCTTACACCCATAATTCCTACAACTTCCATTTCGATAACATGAATATGAATCAACTCATTGAGACCTGAAAAGATGGTTGATGAGGAAAACAATATTATTGGAAACCTTCCTTTATAGCAGCCCAAAAGTTTGCATCCAGATGCACTATTTATCCAAAACAAAACCCAGTGAAATCTTTTCCTAACTCCCCTGGTCATTTTCCTCCACCAGTGGGGCAATTTGAGGCCAGGCAACTGGATTTTATCCAAATGCTCCCTTCCCATGGTTTTAAGTTTGTATTGGTCATGATTTGCGTTTTCATGCAGAAGAGCCTTTGCCTTAAAGGTAGGAAAATCATTATTGGAACGATTCATTCCCAGTTGGGGAATTCGTTCAGAGCTCCACAGTGATCATAGAACTCATTTTACTGGACAGATTCTGAAATCTATTTATAATATTTGGCCTATCATACAACATTTCTATTGTGCCTACCATCCACAATCCTATGTGTTGGTGGAATGCACCAATGGAACCATGAAGTCATTTTGGCAAAAGTGACTATTTGGCCTATCATACAACATTTCTATTGTGCCTACCATCCACAATCCTATGTGTTGGTGGTATGCACCAATGGAACCATGAAGTCATTTTGGCAAAAGTGACGGAGGCATTTAACTCCTCATTAAGAACCTAAGGCTGTTCTACTGGACTTGCTTAGTTTAAGGTTCCAAACCTTCTTGAAAACAGAAACTGTCTCCATTTGAAATTGTTACTGGCAGACCTATGTTCTTATAAGACCTCACCCCACTCAGTCTCACAGGCTTAAAGGGTGACATCTTATTTTATTGTAAAAACCCTGTCAACTTTCTTGCCAATAATACTATGGTTGAAAGAGATTCCTGCCAAGGCACTCCACCAAAAAGAAGATAAAAAATTATGTGATTTGCACCTTGGTTACTTTGTTTGTTGGAAAAGAGGACTTCATGAGTTTTCATTGACCCAGTCCTGTACTGCCAAACTAAAAGGGCACATATTCACAGATTCATATTTCTCATTTCAAAAAGGCCAAGAATCCTGAGTGGACAATAACCCCCAAGGAAGGACATCATCTTAAATTTGTTCAATGCGAGGATGGGAAGCAGACAGCATCAGAGGTCAACAGCTAAGCCGAGACTTCTAGACGGGTCCTGATCAAGGGTTACTGCCACATAGAGTCATTATTTAACTATCCTGACATGTTTCTCTGGTACATTTGTTCTTCTGTCTCAGGGGATAGAATGGCATAATACCCTAGTTACGCTGTCCCAAAGTGCAGCTCCTGGAGGGAACTCACTTGATTGTTGGATTTCCCATATGTTTCCCAAATCCATACATGATCAAAATAATGCCTTTAGTAGTGCCCATCACAAATGTCTCAGAAATTACAAATGCCACCGAATACCTGACTCAGGGCTACCAACCTTCAGGGCTACCTTTCCGGGTGAAATTGTTAATAAACTCAACCATACTGTTCCATGCTTTGATCTATCTGGGACATACTGTCCCTGCTGGACTTCTGGAAAGCATTCCTTATGGGCAACCTTCCCCTCTACTCAGCACCCTACTACCAAGCCCCTAGGTCCCTCAGATATTGGAAAAAATAAATGTTTGACTTAAACTACCCCCAATCTACACTTTGTAAACAGAATCCATAATCTACCAGAAAGATGGATTCTGGAAGATCAGCACTAAATGGGATGCTTGTTTTGGTTTGATGTTATCTCAGCTTCCAATGACTGGTTTAATCAATGAAAACACCCTGGGTAGGATTAGTTGCACACACTTAGAATATATATTTGTTTGTGGCATTGGCACAGATTTATATAATAGTATAGGCCAAAGTAGTTTTAGGATTTTTAATTCCTAGTGCTGGGGTCTATGTTAAAAAGGACATAATTTGAAATCTATCAGCTACAATTGGCCTAATAACTAGTGACACTTCTAAAAGTATTGTTTCTCAGCAAAAATCTTTAAGCTCCTTAACTCAAGTGGTTCTTGATCATTGAATAGCTCTGGACTACTTGCTGGCTAAACAAGAAGGAGCCCGTGTAGTAGCTCATACCACCTGTTACACATATATCAATACTTCAGGACAAGTAGACACTGAGCTAGAAAGAATTACTTAGCAGGCCAAATGGTTATAAAATATAAGAAAAACTGGTCCCCTCAATGACTTATTTATCTGGCTGCCATCTGGGATGAGATCTTTGCTCTGAATGGATTACAAATTGTCATTATTATTGTTAGCATTATTGTTTTATTTTTATTTGTGAAACTATTAATGACTTGTATTTCAGCTTGCTTTCAATCTGCTGCTCAAGTTCCAGTCAAGATGGTAGAATAGATGGTTCTCAGCATCACTCTCTCCCACAATTCAAGCAATTTACAACCATAAAAATATAACAAGAGCCAAGCTGCAGCCACTGCAGCTCAGGAGAAGAGGAGGAGAGACCTACAGTGTACATAAAGTTGGGAGAAGCCATGATGAGAGAAAGAAAAAGCTGCTTGGAGCATTTTGGGTTACAGGAACTTTAATGCTGGGGCTGCTGAGTGCATGGAGGAGGAGTTGGCAGAAGCTGAAGATGTGCCCTTCGTATGGAATTGTGTGGAGGTGGCAGGGGAGAAGAGGGTCTTGATGGCCCCAAGACAGCAAGACCACTAATAGGGTTCCCATGGACCCGCAAAAGAGAGAGGAGCCAGAATAACTGAAAAAAGGAGCCATTCCGAGGCTGGTGAGTCATTACAAGGGACTGGGACAGGGCCAATCCCATGGGAAGTGTTTGGAGCATGATCAGTGGTGGAGATGGGCCCATCCGGGGAACAGTGGGTCACAGGAAGGTCAGCCAATCTGTCCCCCACCAATCAGTGCAGGACCACTCAGAGGAGACTGGTCAGGAATACAGAATTGCATGGAGTGCAGTTTGATGAAAAGACTCAGGCCCAGATCAGACTTTCTATACAACCCAGGTGCACCTGGTATCTAGAAAGCCAGATACCTATAAGGTCAACCCTGAGCTGCTCAGAAAGCCTTCACTAGGGAAACAGCAGCAAAGCAGAAATTTAGCTCAAACACACAACTCAAATACTGGTTCCCACAGGAAGTTCCCCCATTTTAGAAGTAAGCAAAGGCCAACAAAATTGGTTCTGGCCTTGGCACACTGCCAGTGCCTCCTGGCCTGCCAGAGGACCTGAGGCATGGATCTGAGGCCCAGACACCCTGCA
>NW_007729317.1:360618-380645 GCF_000696425.1 Galeopterus variegatus
CACACCACCAGAACCAAGGAGCATGCCAAAATATGACCTCCATATGGATGGCCCTCCACAGCCACCACAGTAACCATGGCTGTTGTGTAAACGGCTGGACATCACAACCACCATGCAGATGGTCCACCAGCCACTGGAGTGCATTGTCAAAAGGAGAGTCACTAGCAGAGACCAAAGAAAAGTAGAAGATGTGTCTCTCCTTAAAGCACATTCCAGAGTGACAAAAGAAGCATCTACTCTATGATAATTTGTGGGCACCTGAGCACACGCCTCAGCATTGGACAGATCATCTAGGCCACAAATCAACAGAGTAACCATTACTATTTCAGAGGGAGAGAAGAAATCTAGGGTTATCAGTGGTGAGAGAGGGGACGGAGAGGCAGTAGGGAGAGACTGGACAAGAGGCATGAAGAATAAGTACAATTTGTAACAATATATAAACTAGTAATATTGATTTGATCAACATATGTCAACCGTGAATTCCCAAAATATGTATATTCAATTATGACTCAATAAAATAAAATCTCCTGCTCAAACTAAACTTATGATTACTCAATGTATAGAAATTATTCATTATGTAAATGAGTAACATGTTGCATGAATCATAAGCTCACTCCATGTTGTTCTTTAACTCAGCCTGCCTGCAATATTCTACTGCCCTCTTCTCCTCAATGAGGGACTTGACTTCCTGGGAATGAGCTTTCCCAGATCCCTGGGACATGACATGCACAACTGCAAATCAAAATTGATGTTCAAAGCTTTCCATTGAAAGCTGTTGATCCAAAGGGGGAAATGATAAAGGAAATAATCAAAATGAAGGATGTTTTCCCAAACTCACTGCCTTGGGATGAGTCTCATGAACTTGGTGTCAACATCTTGCTCTTAATATAAACAATGTATATAGTTAGAGCTCCTGATTTATTCAATGATGAAATAAATATTTATACTTTTTATTTTTTCTTTTAATCTACCAATATATTTTTCTTGACTGTAAATGCAGTACCTCTGTGATAAATAAAAATTATTTTCTGCAAAAGTATTTATAACTAATGGATCGAGAGGTCTGAGTTTGAATTCAAAATCCGGATTTTGAGTTCATTCCTGCTACCAAATGCCTTAAAATCTAATAAATGATGATGCTGATAGTGATGGTGATACCAGATTATCATCTCTATATTGAGAAATCTCCTGCCAATTCCACTTTCTGATCTGCTGTTATTATCCTCTTTGTGGACTGTAATGTGCTAAGTTGCATTTTAGAGAGGCCTGAAAAGTGAAAACTGTGAAAAGAAAACTGTCCATATTTGCATCTGAGAACACTTGACTTCATTGTTTGGATAATCTTTTGAAGATGGAAAATTGTCACCACTGGCTCTTCTAAAAGAAATAAAATATTTGCTGAGTGGTAATTGCTGGCTGAGTCATTTGAAAAATGAAAGTTATGATTTCATAAAGACTGATATGACCCTAGCCTATAGTTGAACTGTTTTTCTTTTATAAAATTGGATAAAGTAGTAGCAGAAACACTGAAAAAATAAATATTAAGTACCAATTCCTTAATTATTATATTAATCCCTTAATTAAATATGAGAAATAATTCTAAAATCTGGGATATTTCTTTCTGAAGAGAGGCCAAGTAGAGAGGGGAACATATTCATGGTGGTATTAACTACAACACTTATTACTGCCTTGATCGAGGAAGGAACAGGACATCAGTTTCAATGATCCCACTCTCACCTACTCACCAGCTTATCTCCTGAATGCATGTATTTCTCTATGGAACACTAATCCATTTCCATGGAATTTCTTTTCGGATCTTAATAGTACTGGTATAATTGGAAAAATGATAGTTTGTTTTTGTTTCTGACTGTTTCCTTTATGTATATGTTAGGTTTGCCACCTGCCTCAGTTTTTCTCTTTCTTGGTGATGGCCCTTTATTTCCAGTAACCCATTTCATAGCTAACATGAGGGTTATGTGGAGAAGGAAAACAAAGAAACCTCATTACCTCACCATGAAATCTGTGCTGAGAAACAAGCAATGTCAGTATGTCACTGGGAGAGGGACAGGAGTCTGGAAAGAGACCGTTCTCCATGGTGCATGTGTGGACTCCTGAAGCCCAGTACAGATACTGGGAACTCCTTTGGCTCTCCAGTCCTCACCAAACACGAGGTAGTGGCATTTCTCTACTAGAGCAATGTGAATCTAAATGCGTTCTCCATGGTGCATGTGTGGACTCCTGAAGCCCAGTACAGATACTGGGAACTCCTTTGGCCCTCCAGTCCTCACCAAACACGAGGTAGTGGCATTTCTCTACTAGAGCAATGTGAATCTAAATGCAGATAAACTACAGATTGGATTGACTCAACTTCACACAACCATTGCCCAACAGCAAAGAGGCATACCCATTTCTGAGTGGTAATATTTACCTCTGAATTTACTGTACATACACACATACACACAAAACACCAGCCATTCTTAGGAGTAAACAATGGCCCAGAGGTTGGCATTATCAGATAGAGACATTAGAAATAATTATGATTAATACGTGAAGAATTTAGAGAAAAAGTGAGTAACATGCACATACATGGGAGATATTAGCAGAGAGATGGAACCTGTGTAAAAGACTCAAATGAAATACTAGAAATAAAAACTTAGTGTTGTAGATGAGAGATTACATGGATAGTTTATAAACAGACTGGGACACAAAAGAGAGAGAGAACGAGTGATAGTGAAGGCAGATTAATAGAAATTAACCAAATTAAAACATAAAGAGTGAAATGAAAGCTCGAGACAGAGAGGGAGAAAGAGAGAAGAGAGAGAAAATTGGAAGGACCAATGATAGTAAGTGGTGCTGAGGATGCGGGGCAACTGGAAACCCCATCCATTGCTGGTGGAGATGGAAAATGGTGCAGCCTCCTTGGATAAGAGTTTGATAGTTTGATAGTGTCTTATAAAGTTAAAAAATACTGTTAAAACTAGAAGTTCCTAAGAGAAATAAAAGCATAGCTATACAATTGAATACTACTTTAACTCAGTTGAAGAATAAACTACTTTAACATTCAACAACATAGCTAAATCTAAAAAGAATTCTAAGTGAAAGGAAACAGAATGAAACATATGGTGTCATTTACACAACATTCTAGGAACAGGAAAATATAGTGACAGGAAACAAATCAACGATGGTCAGGGGCCTGGGATGTAGAATGCACTGGAAAGGGGTCAAGGGCCATCAGGTGATGTTTTTGGGGTGATGGAAATGGTCCATCTCTTGATTGTGGTATTACTCTACTGTTTAATTTGCCAAAAGTTATCCAAATGTACACTTAAAATGGATACTATTTCCCACATCATTTATTTATATTTCAATAAAAGTGATTCACAAAAGGAAGAATTATGCCATCTTTTATGCTTTTGAAGAGAAACCTCAGATCAGATTAGGTGGAAAATAGGAGACATTCTAAGTGTCCTGGATTGTAAGAAGTTACATTAAGGAATTAGAAGCTGTACACATATCAGGAGGCTCTTGGGGAAGTGAGACTAATTCTGGAAGAATTGTAAGGGTTGCACATGAAGGCCGTAACATTTGTGTCTGCTATTTCCGCCCTCTATGCGGCTACTGTATTAAGTCAGAGATCTCCAGAGAAACAGAGATCTTTATATATAAAAGCAGAGTTTAAATTTTCATGGCAAGATTAATGTTATCTCTTAACTCGATTTCTCCTCAAACTTTATGAAGGATTTATTATGGGAATTGGCTCAAGTGGTTATGGAGGCTAAGAAGTCCCATCGCAGAGCCAATGGTACAACCCAGTCTGAGGCCAAGGCCTGAAGACTGGGGGATCTGCTGGTGTAAGTCTGGGAGTCTGAAGCCTCAAGAACCAGGAGCTCTGATGTCCAAGGGCTGAAGAGGG
Source organism: Galeopterus variegatus (assembly GCF_000696425.1). Lineage (NCBI taxonomy): Eukaryota > Metazoa > Chordata > Mammalia > Dermoptera > Cynocephalidae > Galeopterus > Galeopterus variegatus. The sequence goes on from NW_007729317.1 coordinate 364,532, forward strand.
TGGATGGCTCAGCTCAAGAAGAGACAGTGAACTTGTCCTTCCTCTGCCTTTTTGTTCTATAGGGGCCCTGAAGAGATTGGAGATGCCTGCCCACACTGGTGAGGGTGGATCTCCTTTGATCATTCTGCAGATTCCAATGCTCATCTCTTGTAGAAACACCCTACAGACAGGCCCAGACATAATGTTTTACCAGTTATCTGGGTATCTCTGAAGTCGACACATACAATGAGCCATTACAGCTACTGGGGATATCTGGTGCCTCTTGCCTCTAAGAGTATGTTTGCAACTGTCTAAACCTTATACCTGTAGTCTGTAATTGCCTATGTGCCTGTTTTTCTTCATTGCTACTGAAGAAATAATGGCTCTACCTCAGTGTCTCTTTTTGTAAGAATTTAATTGGCCAGGGCGTCCAGGAAATATTATTTCCATCTTCTTTGTTTCTGTGGTAAAAGTGACAATTTAGAAACTTGTGAATGATGAAGAGTATGTAAAAAATATCTTACATATGCATCGTGTCTACATGCTTAGCTTTGAATCTGCTTCTGCAGACCTTGTAATGATTCTTTGATACTCTTTAAGAAGTGTACTTCATGCTTAAACTATTAGATGTTTAAAGTATAGATTTAAAAATATAATTTCAATGAGCTCATGCTGATATTTTTAGTTCAAATGTTCTGTGTTTATTTTTTTTCTCATGTCAATACAGCATTAATATGATCTTTTATGTGCATCTGTGTGTTTCAAATGAACAATAATTAGGTTATTCCAGCAACATAATTATTAAAGCAATTCATGTTTTCTCTTATTTTAGGATATAGTGTGTAGGAAATAAAAAGTTAAACTATGTTTAATATCATTTGAAACAACTTCCCTTTTTAGTTAAATCATCTGTCAAACAGATTCCTTCCCATTATTTCGTTTTTGATTTTTAAGGATTAATATTCCTTTCTTATTGATTTAATTCTTTTCATGATCATTTAATAAATTTCCATAGTATCAGAGTCAAAACTTCAAAACAAAGTGTATTCAGAGAAGCCTAGCGTCTTTCCTGCCTTCTCACCTCTCTTTCCTTTCCTACCAGTAAACATTTTATAAAATTAGTCTTTGGTTAGGCCTTCTATCCTCTTCTAGATAGTACATAGCATACTACAACATATGGTCCTACCTCTTGATTTTTTTAACTTAATAATATAATAGGAATGACGTCATAGCAGCACATCGCGGTCTTCCTCATCCTTTTTGACAGCTGAGTAGTACTCCATTTATCCCTTATCTCTGCAGTTAGTCATTGACCCAGGATTAGTAAATTTCTGCCCCTTTTTCATAGCTGTGCAGGAGATATTCTCCCATACAAGTGTGTGTGAGTGTGCAAGTGTGGTTGAGGAGAGGCAGCATTTATGGGGGTGTAGTGTTCACACAAATAACTTCTTCCATTCCAGTGTCTAGAACTAAGTCACTTGGTCACGTCTCACTGCAAGGGAGGCTGGGAAATGTGATGTCATGCGGACTCAGACAGAAGAGGGGACAAGAGTTTTCATGGGCAGCACAGCACCTGGCACAGTCTTCGTGCCTGTACTTAAATCACCACACGTCCTCTTTTCCCACACACAGAGCACACTTACACTCCTTCTCTGGGGACACAATCTGAAGTCCTGTATTTGACTTATAGCAGCTTAAAGCCAGTGCTTCTGGGTGACGGGCAGTTCTTTTTCTCACTTCCAGAAGTGATCCCTCATGGCCTGGAAATACATGAAAACAGAACCACAGGATAGATGCCCTGTTCCCTTCCCCACCTTCTCATATAAAGTGAATGAGTAGGGGCAGGCTAACTGCAAAAATGAACTCCTTCCATCTAGAGAAGAAGAGAACAGGAGGAATGCAGTGATCAATTGTCCACAGAAGTGACAAGTCCTACCGATTGGGCTCGTGGAGCTGCTTGCACTGGCTCTACAGCAAACCCCCTGATAGACCCTGTGTCTGGGCTCTGGGAAGACTTTCCTCATCGGTCATCCTCTGTGGCTCCTGGCTCCACCCTCCCAATGTTCTTCATTCTTACCCTCCTTGGCTACATCTGAAATGGATGTTGGGAGCACGCCCTCCTGAAGAAGGTACACGTTTAAAGTCTTCTTCCCCATAATACAAGTTTGGGAGCCAGGGAGTCGTTGTAATATCACATATTTTATTGTCATATTCATGGTTTATCTGACAGATACAATATCCTAAAAAGCTTAGGAAGATTTTTATGTATTTCCTTACAGTTCATTCCATGTTCCACATGTAAAAATTTCCACACATGTGTTTATGCCTCCATAAATAAATAAAATAACAAGTCAATAAAAATTTTTCCTTACTCATCCCGTGCCTTTTCCTCCCACTTTAAGGCCAGCTATCTTGAAGGCATCTGAAGCAGTGGGCTTGGGTGAGAACTTTACATCTTGGCCTGATCTGTGCTATAGGAAACAGTCTCTTTGTTTAACTGAAAAGTCTTAATGGGCTTTGCCACTTGAATATTTTTATCCATCTCATCTGTTACTGTCTGATACCCAAAAGCTATGAACATTTATAACCTTGTGAAACCTCAAATTTCTGAACTCTCTCTTCCATTCACTTTCTATTTGCAAGCCAGTCATTTGTTTTCCTTCCTCAACTTCTCTTGCTAAATATTTTCTCTAGTTAAATACTTTGGAGAATAATCCTAACACAACATTTTGACTTTAATCAACCATTTCCTCTAAGGCCAGAGACTCATTAAACGCAGTCTGCCTCTATATTATTGGATGAAATATTTTTAAAAAGTTTGCCGATGCATCATGTGGACCCACAGGTTTCCAGTCTCCAAAATCAATTTCTTAGCATTCAACTGCCGGTAAACAAATATGCTCACTTTCAGTTCTAATTTCTGTACTAGACTGGGTAGACAAACAGCTATCACCAACAGGGTCCAAAAAGTAAAATGACTCAAACACAGTGTAATTTAATTTTGTCCTTTGAACAGTACTGATGTGTCTCAGAAACATTCTTTATGCAATCATCCACTGAACTGGGATGATGAAAAGTCAGACATCTTTAACATGTGGCTTCCAAGATTCTCTCGGAGTCTTCTCCATTCTCCACAGACAGGAGCAGAAGGGGGTATGGAGGACTATGCATGGGAAATCTTTTTGGACAGGACTGGAAAAGATGCACACAATTTTCACTCATATTATACAAACTTCAGTCAGAGCTTTGGTAGTTTGCGTTTGAACTTAACACCAGTCTTGAAAAAAAGTTTTTTCTCTCTGCTTCTTTGTTAATTCTAAATAATTCCAGTTCATACTAAATGTCCCTGTCCTCATAAGTAGCATTCGTATCTTCACTTACCTTCCTAGTATATTTTGTTTATTACTACTCTTATATCACCAATAAAATTGAATACTAATTGTTTATGTGTTTTTTGTTCTTGGACTTTTCTATATCTCTTAAACTATAAATAATTTAATTAAATTACTTCTATAAATTATACTGTATCAAGAAAATACTTGATATGTAGAAGGATCTCACTGAGAGATAATGACTGAATGATATAATTTTTTTCTAGCCATTTCTATTCAAACTCTAACAGAATTGCTTTCAAGTGGTATGGCTCAGGGGAGATGGAAGTCAAATTAGTGGAAAATGATCTCTCCTATTTGCATGTTTACAGACCTGACTTCATCCATGAAGTTATTACCACAAATGGAAAACTGCGGCAGGTGTCAACTATAAATGGACATCATTTGTTTATTCTAGAAATTATATAGTAGCTGACTGCAAGTAATAAATATATTCATGAAGAGCTGTATCTCTTAAGAGAACTGTTTGGTTTAGTACCGAAATTTCAGTATAAAAAGAACAAACCACTCTTTCACAAAGATCTCTGAAAGTCTATCACATAGCAGAATTTTGGCTATATATTCTGGAATTGATAAAAACATATATCAAAAGAATCATAATTGGATGCAACTATTTGGCTGTAAAGCTGTCAGTGAGGTACAACACCAGAAATATTATCATGGAAATGTCACCTGGAATGAAGATTTCCTTTCTGGTAGTGGCAGCAGGAGACTGGTGCAACTTCTTTGGCCAGCAGTAGGGCCTTGTCTGAGTAAGGTGAACCTAAGATTGAGTATTTGCACTCCTATTTTCATGCCCTAGAGCATCTTTGGTTCATGTGCACCAAGATACATATTCAAGAATGTGCATGTCATTCTTGTTTTCAATAGCTGCAGTTTAGAAGTCACCTAAATGCACATTAGCAATAAAATGGGTAAATAAATCCTGGCATACATATACAACAGAATACTATATGGCAATGAAAATGAAAAAACTACAGCTATGTATTTACTATTGGTTCTATATAACAAAGAAAATGAACAAATGTTGGGTCTATAGATAATGATGAACATAGAAAATTTAGAGGAAGTGTCAAGATACCATAAAAAGTTCAGTAAAATGTAGTTATATGATTTTTGAAAGTAGGTAAATTTGTAGTTTTTGAAATTTTTTACATTGATGGAGAAACTCTAATGCAAAACAATTAGTGATTATCATAAAAATTGGGATAGTAGGTAGGGAGAGGAGAGAATGGAAATGGTACAAAGAGGAAGGAATATAAGCAGAGTGTCTGCATTGCTGGCAAATTCTATCTTTTGAACAAGGTGTGATAACGTAGGTGGTAATGTTATAATTTTTTTCTTTTACTGTGCATTTAGGTCTCATTATTTTGTATATGTGTGTTATGTTTCAAAATAAAAAGGTTTTAAAAAGCAGAAGAAGACAGTGAATATAAAACTGAGCTGTAACAAAATACTGTCATAGATGGTATGGTAATTTGAGTTCTTGCTAAATAAAGAGGAGGAGAGAATTATGGTAGTAGAAAAATCCAAGTTAAAATTTAAAAAATTTTAAGAAAATTGATTGAAGAAAGGAAGAAATGAGCAGAAATTTGACATCCATATTCTTAGTATTAGTCTTAATTTTAAACTTCGAATGTTAAATATCTAGATATTCCTAGGCACCTTTTTTCTACTTTCCAATTTAATTTTCTTAATATACATTTCAAAGAGCCAGAAATTAGTAAGTTTCCAATGAATTCCACAGTATATCTCTAACACTTCACAAAAATCACCCCTAAATTTATACCTGAATTAAAAAATACTCATATTGCTACCTCCAAAGATTGTATCACAATCACACATTAAGAATGTGTGTGTGTGTGTCTGTGTGTGTGTGTTTGTGTGTGTGTGTGTGTGTAGTACTATATGCATGTGCACATGTATGAGTTAGGGAAAATATTTTGTTACTATAAAACTTTTTAGTTCCTTGTCAGAGATAAAAAGACACAAACATAGAAAGGTAAATTTGTTAAAATATAATGCATGCCATGTCTGTGAATAATCTCATTAAAGGGCCTAAATAATTGGGACCAAAAAGCTAATCACCTACAGTCTCCAAGGCTTAACTGTCTTTACCATAGATGTCAATAAAGATAAAAGTGGAAAATAATAAAAACCTAAAACAGTGCAGATGAGCAATGAAATGAAAATAAATTGATCCAAAGAGAGAGAAGACACAAAAATATTTTTAAAAGTACAACAAATGGAGATTAAAGATTTAAAAAATAATACAATGAATAATTTTATGACAAAAGTAAAACATTCAAATTATATGAACAATTTTTAGAAAACTGTAGATTATTGAAATTTTCCTGTGAAGAAATAAACTTTCATATGTCAAAAATAATATAAAAGTTTCATTATGTTATTATCCTATCCCAAAGAAGGTCTTTTCCAGAGAGTTTTAGGTTAAATTTTTACCAGACTTGGATGAAAAAAGAAATTCTTTATTTCTAAAAAAATATTTCATAGATCAAAAAGTATGGAAAGCTAAATCATTTCTTTTATGGTGGTAGAAACTGAGCAAAATTTGTACAAGGAAAAAAATATAGAGGTTCCGCCTCTAAAGATAGTTACTTTTCTCCATCCTCTTTTTCTTTGGTTGAAGTGGAGAATTCATGGAGTGGTTATTTTTATTGTTATTATTTTTCTGGGATTTTTGCTCTTTTTCTTTATTAGCATTCTGTTGATAGCATGGTTCCTGATGTTTTAAATCTAGAAATGGATAAGACTTGGAAGATTAAAATGTCTCAAGCTCAGACTGTTACTTTCTTAGTGCTCATTAGTATTTCCATAGCCTCATTTCTTCTGATACTTCTTTCACTTTGGAGACCTATCAGGAGGACAAAGTTAATTTCAATATCACAAGGTGTTAAGATCCCAGCACTGTAGTGCAAGTGAAAGATTCTTAAAATAATTTACAGCTATTTCTTGTCCCCTAGCAAGCTGATATTCACATTTGTTAAATTAGTAGAACCTTCCCATGCTTCAGGCCATTCATTTATCCTAATATTAGGAAACAGCAAGAGGAAGAACGTTGCTTTTAGGGTTTTGGGTCCACTGAAGTGCTGAGGGGAAGAAAAAGAAACTCATATAAAGTGACCCTCTTACAGATAATAGAGGAAAATAAGTATGTTAAAAATGTGTGGGGAGTTTAAAAATCTATCCCCATGTTCTCCCATTGGATTTTATGTTTGTACCTTAAAACATATCCCTGGAATAGGATCTTTCCCATAGGTTGAGAAATAAATATATCCATATTTATCATTTTATAATTTATAATGCATTTGTAACTTCACAATTTTATAATTAATCAGATGTACTTTGTATGTGCTGAATGACACCTGGAAATGTAGACAAACTACTGCTTTTACAGAGCAGTTCATCAGCTCTACTTACCACTTATTGTTATTTACAGAAGGCTTCCCTCTCACGTGAAGAAAACATAAAAAGTAGGATAATTCTGGGGGAAGAAAAAACTGACTAAGGACATACAGGCAAAATTTTCCAACTGGGTGTTTTATTTATTTTTGTTAATTGATAAAAATCATTCAATAGTGTTAATTATTTTCTTTCCTTCCTTCCTTCCTTCTTCCACTACAGGCAAAATTCCCATAATAAGATTTGAAACCTATACTCTATAAATAAATTTCTTATGCTCTACCCTGGTTTTATTTCTCAGGTTTCCCTCCACATAGAGTTAATAAAGTATTTCTGTTAACCTCAGCATTTGCAGTTATAAAAAAGTACTTTTTAAAAAAATTGGCCGAAAGAATATTAAACAGGAAGCAGCATTGTCCCTGAAGTTATAGGAATGGAGATAATAATAGTAGTGCAAAAAGTAGAAAGGAAAGATGGATCTTAGAGATTTAAATCATGGGTACTGTGTGGCTATTCTATCAGGAAATATATATATATATATTTTTTGTCTTTTTCCGTGTCCGGCAACGGATCGCAACCCTCAGTGTCGCCCCCGCACCAGACCGGGACCGGCAACGGGATCGCAACCAGGAAATATTTTAAAGTTGGTCTTTAAAGTTACTTCTGTAAGTTTAACCATCTTCTCAGAAAACTTTTTATTGCAACAGTTTATGTCTAGTGCCTTACCCTGGGTTTATGGCAAAACAAAAATAGCACAGTGTACATATTTACTTGATTAGGCTTTTCACATCCTTCTTACATGCAATACTGAATATTTATAAAGCATACATATGACCTATTATAATAATTATAAAATCAGATTATTTTCAACTAAACTAGTGAAATTATAGCTTGATTGGTAACAATAACTGACACACTGTGTTCTTTTGAAATGGTCTTCACAGAGCAAACCAGAGTTGAATTTTTTCCCCCTCAATCATGAATAATCAGCATTAGAAGAACTAGATTTTTCCTTAGGCAATAAGATTTTGAGTTTACCTGTAGTGGCAGGAAAGATTTTTGAGCACATCACATGTGTAGGGCATTTTATAAACATTGTTCAAATTACCAATTTTGTCTCATAACAACCCTCCTGACCAAATAATTATTTGTCTCTAATTCATAGATAAATAATTTATACGCATAGAGGGTGTGATATTGTAAAATATATTTTGGGAACTGGGCTTCCTCCCCATTTCCAGGTGTACAAATCCTAAATCCCTTAGAATCTCCAAAGTGATTTAGCGTCTTTTGTACACTAGTGAGTTGACTGATGGCTGACAGCTCCTAGGTAGCTCAAGGGTGGGGACTGATCACCAGAAAGAGCATTGCAGGATAAGACAGTTGAGACTAATAAGGTGAATAAAGAAACATTGATAAAGGCCAAAAGAAGAGTCATGGGACTCATCCCAGCAAGGTGGAAATCTTTAGATAGTTATTAAGAAATTGGATGAATAAAATGAAAATTGGTGCAGTTAAGACAAAAGTTAATCCAATACTGTGGAAGGTTGGGTGGACTAAAGGGAGCCCCCTACTTGCTTCCCAGCAGTAAGGAGTTCCAAACAAGTTTGCCATTTTTCTCCAGTCAGGAGAAGGCAGAAAGCAAAGATTACAGTGAGAAATCTAATGTGAAATTGCCTGGGTCAACAGCAAGACAGGTAAATCAAAATAAAAATTGCTGAAGCCATTGCTACGACCCGAAGCCTAATGTACACAAGTGGGTAAAATGGTCAGTGGTTGGTGAAGAGAACTTCCTGGGGTCCCTAAGTATGGGAGACCTATGCACTGTGGTAACAAGATCCATTGCTGAAGCACTGATATGTGCTACAGTTAAAATAAGAGAACATAAAAATGTAAGAATTGATGGGATCACGAAAAGTGGAATGTTTAAGCAGGCTTTATGCAAATAAATCGTGTCTTCTTTACCTACATGTTTTATGGGGATGGATATTACGGCTAGCTGGGAAATACTAGTACTGTAAACGCAAAACCTGTTGACAAAGTCTTAATGAAGGCTACAGTTAGGAAAGTAAGGATTGATGGAATTAGGATAAATGTTTATAGGAGAATTGGCATATTTGAACATGCTTTATGTGAACTGGTTGCATCTCTTTTACCTGATTGTATTGTGGAGATGCACATTACATCTGACTGGGAAATATTTTTCCTCCATAGCTTTGTAAAGCAAAAGGGCATGTAAATGTGCCCTTCTAGCAAAATTAATTAGACACACTAAATGGGAACCAGGGGATCACTCAAGACTACAGACTGTAGAGGGCCGGTAGACAAATTCTCTGTTGGACAGACCTATGTGGAATATAGACTGGAGCTTATGGCCTTAGCTTCTAAGCTCCTCCCAGCAAGAACTACGGGGACTTTGGACTAGAGAATTTCCACTTGAGGGGCATTTACTACCTTGCTATGGGATAATAATTGGAGCTACCCCTGTGATCCTGAACCCTGAAGTATGCATAATGTTTTGGATAATGAAGATGGTGGTGACTAGGACAGTTCTATAATACAGTAGAAGTGGCTTGTACAGGATCACATGGCCTGGTAAGTGCAAGGAGGAGGTCCTCAAAAGCAGGTCGGCTCCTTTCCCCCAGGACTGACTCTGGATAAACTGCTTTCAACCGACTGACCAAGATCTACTGAGTTTGTGGATGGTTGTTCCAATGTGAACAGACAATACCCCATCTGGAAGGATGTCACTCTGATCAAGGAAGGTGTCGGGTTTGTTCACTGACCCTTCTACTCTGTTCTGTGCAGGTCCTGAGTCAGGTGATCAAAAGAAAAAAACTGAGCAGCCACTGGCAAAGTGGACATACTTTATTTTTATTTTTATTTTTTTTTTCCTTTTTGTCTTTTTTCGTGTCCGGCAACGGATCACAACCCTCAGTGTCGCGCCCGTACCGGACCGGGACCGGCAACGGGATCACAACCCTCGGTGTTGCTCCCATAACTCACTCAGCCAGTGAGTGGGAACCAGTCTGTATGTGGGATCTGAACCCTCGGCGGGAGCGCCCCCGCGCTCCCAAGCGGCGCACTGCAGCAATGCGCCACCGGGCCGGCCCCTTTTTTTTTTCCTTTTTTGACATACTTTATTTTTATTTTTATTTTTTTTTTCCTTTTCGTCTTTTTTCGTGTCCGGCAACGGATCACAACCCTCAGTGTCGCGCCCGTACCGGACCGGGACCGGCAACGGGATCACAACCCTCGGTGTTGCTCCCATAACTCACTCAGCCAGTGAGTGGGAACCAGTCTGTATGTGGGATCCGAACCCTCGGCGGGAGCGCCACCGCGCTCCCAAGCGGCGCACTGCAGCAATGCGCCACCGGGCCGGCCCCTTTTTTTTTTTCCTTTTTTGACATACTTTATTTTTAGACACAAGCTCCCCTGATCAGTGGTTCAGAGCCGGTGCCTTTTGTACCCAAGTACACAATAGGGGCAATGAACCAAGGGGTACCCTCAGGCACACTAACTCTACTCCTATGTAACTTGATTACAAAGGACGTGCTGAATCATACCCAGCTGGATATGAGGCAAGATGGCCTGAGGAAACCAACTCTTTCCTCATTGAAGGTTGCATACTGTTTTCCTAGCAATAACGGAAAAATTGAACAGTAGCAAAAGCCTTTGTGTTTGGGTTTTTACTGACTCATAGGGAGTGATCAATGGCCATACTCAGAGGGCAATGGAAACTGGCCTATTAAAGGGATACCCATGTGGGGCATGGCCCCATGGAAATTTAAGGGGTAATGCAAAGCAAGGGCTAGGCCTCACAGACCCCTTGAGCCCATTGTGCAGACTGGGTCACAAACCCTCCACATGCAGGTCTACAAGCTAGGTAATAGGAAAAAGGTCCTGTGAGCCATGGGCAAAAAATTAATAGGCTTTATTCACAGCTAGGAGCATCCACCCTAGTGGCTTTCCAGAGTGTCCCAAGAAGTGCCGTGTATCAGAGCCTTTAGTCCTTTATACTTAAGTCCATAACCCAAAACACCTGGGTGCACATGAGCAATTACATCAGACAATAAAAAAAACCATCAGACAATAAACAAGGAACCACTGGGTGCATGTGAATATTCACATTAGATACTCTGCAAGATTCTGAACATCCGAGGGGCCCTGACCATTTTTCTAGGTGTAGCCTTCACCTCCATGGGTAATGGTTGTGTCAAAGTTTCCTCCACAACCGCTACTGGGCCGAGCACAGTTTCCAACTCTTTGGACAGAAGACTTGGCGACACAGTACTTCTTTGTTCTCTATATGCTCCTCATTTAGAAAGAGTGGGAATCTGAGCTATGTCCATTTTAGGGTTGGTTGCTCATGTGCACAGCCAACCTACTAATGGGTATGTCATCCTTACTAGGATTTTGGCAGTTTCTGTGATAGATTCAGTGGCCATCAAGCCAGAATACACAGCTGCTAATTGCTTTTCTATTAGGGAATAATGCACTCCAGCACATTTCCAGAGCTGAGACCAGAATCCTACAGGTTGTCTCTGCCACAAACCCAATTCTAACCCTTCTTGGGTTATATGTACATCTAATTCAGAAGGTTTAGTGGGATCAGGCACTAATAAAGCCTGTATTTGTTGTATTGCCCTTTTTGTAGCTCAGTAAGCCTGTTCTATTTCCTCAGTCCAGTCCCAGGGTGCTCCTTTCTTTGTCAATGTATGCAGTGGGCATGCCATTTGGGCCACATGGGGTACAAGAGCTCTCCAATACCCCAGAAGTCCCAAATATGTCTGTAGCTGAGCTACAGTTGTGGGTTGAGGGTATGCCTATATCTTGTCTAAAATAGCTTCTGGGATGACTCTCGTCTTACCCAACCTCCTGAGAATTTTACTGACAGCCCAGGTCCTTGCACTTTGGCTGGGTTCATGGCCCACCCACATTGTTCCAAATGACTTAGCAGCATTGGAGCTGCCTGGGCTAAAACTGCAAGAGAAATAGAAGTTGGTAACACCTCATCAAGGTAGTGAAAGGTTGTAACCATGCTGGGCCTAGTCCACTTGGGTAGGTCCCCTGCCAATAAACCATGACTGATGGTTGGGCTATGCAGATAACCTTGGGGCAATACTTGAAAGGTCTACTGCCTCCCTTCCCAGGTGAAGGCAAACTGATCTTGGCTACCAGCCAAAATTGGAATAGAGAAAAAATCATTTGCAAGGTCCAACACATAATGATAAGTTCCCAGCTGAGACATCAGCTAATCCATCAAGTCATGAAGTGAAGGCATAGCTGCATGCAAAGGATGCACTACTTTGCTTAGTTCTTTGTAATCTACAGTCATTCTCCAGGTACCATCAGACTTCTTCATTGGCCATACCGGAGCACTAAATGGGCCATGAACTGGAAGAATAATGCCAACTTTCTCTAAGTCCAATATAGTGGCACCTATCTCTGCATGTCCTCCCTGTAGGTGATACTGCTTTACATTAACTACATGTCTTGGCTTCTGTAACATCTGTGGATCATGTTTAGCATATCCCTGTAACACAGGCTTTACTGTCTGTATTTGCAGCTGAAACGCTCCAACTGTTGTTTGCAGGTGCAAATCATAAAGTACATCCATACCCAAGATGTATTCAGCTACTGGAGATATATATACAGTTTACACATGAGGGGGCAATCATCCTGTGCCCAATGGCAGTGACATAGCTTTGACTTCAATAGAATGCCCTCCATAACCATCTATACAAACTGTGGCCCCTGGAAACTTATCTGTATTGCCATATATCAGGCTACATTCTGTGCCTGTATGCACCAATGCCAAAACATGCTGTACATTCTTCTTGACCAATGTATTGCCAATTCAGTGTGAGGCCTCTGGTCCTCACCTGCCCCCAAAAGACAAGTGCCTTGGCCTACTCTCTAATCAAAATGGAACATTTCATCCACCNCCCAAATATGTCTGTAGCTGAGCTACAGTTGTGGGTTGAGGGTATGCCTATATCTTGTCTAAAATAGCTTCTGGGATGACTCTCGTCTTACCCAACCTCCTGAGAATTTTACTGACAGCCCAGGTCCTTGCACTTTGGCTGGGTTCATGGCCCACCCACATTGTTCCAAATGACTTAGCAGCATTGGAGCTGCCTGGGCTAAAACTGCAAGAGAAATAGAAGTTAGTAACACCTCATCAAGGTAGTGAAAGGTTGTAACCATGCTGGGCCTAGTCCACTTGGGTAGGTCCCCTGCCAATAAACCATGACTGATGGTTGGGCTATGCAGATAACCTTGGGGCAATACTTGAAAGGTCTACTGCCTCCCTTCCCAGGTGAAGGCAAACTGATCTTGGCTACCAGCCAAAATTGGAATAGAGAAAAAATCATTTGCAAGGTCCAACACATAATGATAAGTTCCCAGCTGAGACATCAGCTAATCCATCAAGTCATGAAGTGAAGGCATAGCTGCATGCAAAGGATGCACTACTTTGCTTAGTTCTTTGTAATCTACAGTCATTCTCCAGGTACCATCAGACTTCTTCATTGGCCATACCAGAGCACTAAATGGGCCATGAACTGGAAGAATAATGCCAACTTTCTCTAAGTCCAATATAGTGGCACCTATCTCTGCATGTCCTCCCTGTAGGTGATACTGCTTTACATTAACTACATGTCTTGGCTTCTGTAACATCTGTGGATCATGTTTAGCATATCCCTGTAACACAGGCTTTACTGTCTGTATTTGCAGCTGAAACGCTCCAACTGTTGTTTGCAGGTGCAAATCATAAAGTACATCCATACCCAAGATGTATTCAGCTACTGGAGATATATATACAGTTTACACATGAGGGGGCAATCATCCTGTGCCCAATGGCAGTGACATAGCTTTGACTTCAATAGAATGCCCTCCATAACCATCTATACAAACTGTGGCCCCTGGAAACTTATCTGTATTGCCATATATCAGGCTACATTCTGTGCCTGTATGCACCAATGCCAAAACATGCTGTACATTCTTCTTGACCAATGTATTGCCAATTCAGTGTGAGGCCTCTGGTCCTCACCTGCCCCCAAAAGACAAGTGCCTTGGCCTACTCTCTAATCAAAATGGAACATTTCATCCACCGCCTTGGTAGCAACCAACAAATCCTAAATCCACTGAGCGTACCTTGGTACCTGTTTCTGTATGTTTAGTGAAATGCCATTCAGAGGGCAATTGTAGCCACAAGGCAAGCAGGACTGCATTTGGCTGCCTGTCAACTTTCTTGCTATCAAACCTTGCTGCAAGCAAGTCAAGCCACATTTGCTTACAGCTAGTCTTGCTTGGTCCCCCTGGGATAAAATCCCGAGCATTTCTTGGGGGTTGGGTCTTAGCTACATTTTGGACTCCTTTTGCTTGTTTCCTATTCTCTACTTCACCCAAGCTGTGTTTCATGGTCATTACTTCATGTATAGGATGACCAACGTCTGGGGCCACTATGGCCATCAGTGACCCAAAGGCTGTTGACAGGGCATTTTGCAGCACTATATCTCTCACGCTGCCTGTAAAACTTTCATCATCTGGGCCCTGAGTGTTTACATTAAACATAGACTGCCACATCCTGAGCTCTTGAATTATTTGAAGGAACTCAGCATATGTTTGCCATTTGCTCACAATCTTGGGCAGTTCTCCAGCATTCACCCACATGGTTCAGGCAGCTGCACTCACCCATTCCATTAAGGAGTGATTACCTGGCCCTTGNATCAGTGACCCAAAGGCTGTTGACAGGGCATTTTGCAGCACTATATCTCTCACGCTGCCTGCAAAACTTTCATCATCTGGGCCCTGAGTGTTTACATTAAACATAGACTGCCACATCCTGAGCTCTTGAATTATTTGAAGGAATTCAGCATATGTTTGCCATTTGCTCACAATCTTGGGCAGTTCTCCAGCATTCACCCACATGGTTCAGGCAGCTGCACTCACCCATTCCATGAAGGAGTGATTACCTGGCCCTTGTACATATCTCTGGCTGTTCTGTAGCCAATGACTCAGGGATGGATGCATGGTGATGGAGGCACATCACACTATCCATCCCTAGGTCCCAGAACTGCAGCAGCCAAGCAGTCAGGGGTTCTTCCTGTTTCTGTTGGAATGGTCTCCCCAAGTCAACTAATTCAACCTGGGTGTAAGGGACATAGATAGTGAATTGGGTCAACTATGGATTGCCTGCCTGTTGTCTGCCTGGTCCCATAGGCTGCTCATGTTTCACTTTGTGATGCACAACAGGTCGTGACTGGAGACACACAGTCTTTCCCAATTCACCACAGCATTTGTCATCCTCCCTGGTGTGAGAGGCAGGGGTGGCCAGTCACTGCACTTCATCCTCCAGGCCATTTATCCATACTTACAACAACTCTGCTTTCTGCTTCAAATCTCAATCAGCTTGCAGTATAGTGAGCAGAAAAGTGGCCACCAGGTAACACATACACAAGGATAGCCACATTTTCTCCCCCTCCCAAGGGGCTCTCTGAGGCTGCACTGATTCACGGAGTGCCTGGTCTATACTGCCTTGGCGTATAGTGAGCAGCAGCCAGATCCTGGTTAACAGTGAAGTGGCCATAGGGCACAACATATTGAAGGGTAGCCACATTTTCTCCTCCTCCCAAGTGGCTTTTGGCTCCCATACCTGCTCAGAATCCTGCCACCAACTATACAAATTGTAAAGCTAGGTCTAGGTCTCATAGACCCCTCGAGTCCATTGTACATACTAGGTCACAAACCCTCCACATGCAGGTCTATGAGCTAGGTAATAGGAAAAAGACCCTGGGAGCCACAGGTAAAAAATTAATAGGCTTTATTCAGAGCTTTTAGCACCCACCCTAGTGCCTTCCTGGAGCGTCCCAAGAAGCGCTGAGTATCAGAGCCAGTAATCCTTTATACTTAAGTCCATAACAATAAAAACCTGGGTGCACATGCACAATTACATCAGACAATAAACAAGGAACACTTGGGTGCATGTGAATATTTACATTACATGCTCTGCAAGATTCTGAACGTCTGAGTGGGACTGACAATTTTTCTGTAATTTCCCAACAGTTACATTAATGTAAGACACATCAATGCCCATCAGAGAAGAAACTCCTTCCAAATTCAAAAGGTGACTGAAATTGACTAAAGCCAGAAGCCAGCCGTAGATGGCGGGACGAGAAGGTGAGCGCAGGATTAGAAAAGAGACAAGAGACAAAAGATGGGTACAGGAGGACAAACAGCCTTGAAGAGCTGCTGAGCTTTATTCAACAGGCATTTCTCCTTATATACTTTTCTAAGTGCATGTCTAAACAAAGGGT
>NW_007729317.1:383653-386592 GCF_000696425.1 Galeopterus variegatus
CATTGACAGGAACCTTCTCAGGCCCATGTGCAGAATAATAGTCCTGAATTTTAACTCCTACTTTAGCCCAAGTATCCATATTAACAGTGCCTTCTTCTGGAAACCACGGACATACTTCTCCCACAAAAGTTAAAAATTTATCCAACTGAGCGGCACCCACTTTCATGCCCCGAGAATGAAGCATGGCTTTTAAGACTTGCACAAACAAATGCCTACTACTGTTTTGTCCCATGGTTTTTTACTCCCGACTATATCAATCACTAACTGCCCACCACTTACCTTAATTCTGGATGTCCTCACAATTCACCGGGCAGTGTCCCCGCTTTGAACTTCAGGTCCCTGTTTGGGCTCCACTTGATTTCATGAAGCTTCGTCAGCTGGATGCAGCTGGATGAGAGCTGTGCCCCCTAGGGGACCCCTGCATTCAGGGCAGCTCCATGCTTCCAACATCCTAACACATATCCTAGTGTGTTCGCTTAGGGTGGTCACCAGGGTCCATAAAATGAATGAATGTAGGGATACTGCAGCAATGCAGAGATGGCCTGAATCTGGATATAATTTTTCTTGCACCCTCTGAGGCACAAAATGCTAGTAAGAACTGTTTTGTTTGACAGTGGGAGAGACAGAGATTGCAGATGGCTGCATGGCAGATTCCCTGGTGGGAACATAGCTAACATAGCTGGCGGGTGAGACCGATGCTGGCAGTCCTGTGGGCTGGGGCTACAAAAAAGGTCTTGACAGAAAGACATTGATTCTGGGCTGGGCTTTGCTTACTGAGTGGAAGAGGCAAATAAATGCTACGAATGCTATGGAAAAAAGCAGAACAGAATATACTGCATGGGTTTAGATAGCCGGCCATCAGTTCCGCAGAGCAAGGGACATACTGCACAGCCCATGATGTTCAACAATAGGGCAGAAAGATCTCCTCCTAAGAGTAATAGTTTAAAGGAGAAGTGGAATGGGTAATTAAAACATTGGTTGTCTAAAACAGGGGGACATAAGTGCATAAAAGACTGGCTTAAACCCCTTCGTGAGTGTGTGCTCACACCAGCATGAGTGGAACTAAAGGAGCATTCCTAACGGATTTCCCACTGTTTTTCTGGTGGATCTGGGGAGCAGAGGGTGGGGAAGAATGCCGGTGTGACTAGGCAGTTCTTCCCAAGGGAGGAGGACACTGGTATAACGATTGCATTTTTTTCTTTCTTTCCCATTTTACCTTACTTTTTTTTCTTTTCTTTATGGCAGTGGTCACAGGTCACAAGTATTGGAAGAAGAGAAGATTCCTAAGAAAACTTGTGACAGAATTGCTAAGGGCCTGATGAGGGTGGTTGTGCGATCACCCCATCTGGCAATATCGGGGTTAACAGTGAACTCAGCTGCATTGCCTGATGGTAAAAATAGCAACCAGTCTGACACCTTTGTAACCTTACCTTGTCTGAATGGAAATAGAATGAGGGAGAGGTACTTGCTAGACTAGTCTTGCTGCCTGAAATCATCTAGATGAGCACAGTGGACAAACCCAATGTTCCTTCTAAAGTTGGAAAAGTTTGAGCATTAAAGAGAAAAAAAGCATAGTAGCTGAGACCAAGAAATAAATAAGTGGATTACAAATTGAGGGAAATCCAATATTACATTAACACTTTGAAAGAGGCTCAGAGCAAGAGATGATATCATCTCATATATGACAAACTCCTGAAAGGGTGCAGCTCAATTATACCAGATACCTGAAAAGGCAAAGCTGTGTGTTTGCTGAGACCACTTCTGATTTTGGAACCTGACTGTATGAAATCCTGAAAACCTGTGTGGCCTTACTCAGGGAGACATATTTGTACATTATATGAACTGGACTAATTATTAATGCTTGAATGGGATTCTAGTAACATGGCAGTATCTTTTAAATTGACTATACTTTTGATGTAAGGAAACCATGTTTGAAGATCAGGAGTAGATTGTGATATTGTGAAATATATCTTTGGGGACTGAGTTTCCTGGCATACAACCCCTAAAATCCTTGGAATCTCCAAAGCGATGTGCCTTTTTGTATGCTAATGAGTTGACTGGTGGCTGGCAGCCCCTTAGCTTCAGGATGAGGGCTGGTCACAGGGGGTAGCTTCGGGATTGGGGCTGGCCACCAGAAAGTGCAAGACAGGGTTAGAGGATTGGGACTTTTAACCTCACCTCCCCACACCCCAACCTCCTGGGAGTTGAGAGGGGCTGAAGATTAAGTTGATCCCCAATGGCCAATGATTTCGTCAATAATGCTTACATAGCAAAGCTTTCATAAAAACCCAGGAGTGAGTTCAGAGGATTCCCCAGTAGCTGAACACATGGAGGTTCCTGGATGGTTTCATGTGCAGGGAAGGCATGAAAGCCCTGCACTCTTTCCTGCAAACCTTGCCTATGCCTTGTTTCATCTGTATCCTTTGTCATATTCTTTATAATAAGCCAATAAATGTGAGTAAATTCTTCCCTGAGTTTTGTGAGCTGCTCTTAGCAAATTAATGGAACTCAAGGAGGAGATTGTGGTAACCTTTATTTATAGCTGGTTGGTCAAAAACTCTGGTAAACAAACAAACGAAATATCTGGAGCTTGTGGTTTATTTAGGTTTTATATACACCTTACATGTATAGCCTGAAGGTAATTTTATACAATATTTTTAATAATTTCATGCATGAAACAATGTTTATGTACATTGAACATAAAGCAAAGGTGTCACTAACTCAGCCACCCATGTGGGCAATCTGCAGTTGTTTGGCTTTACCATCTCTGAATTTATATGCTACCAATAAGCAAACATTTTATCACACTCATTCACACATAAGTACTTAACAGTAAAAATTGTGACATACTGCAACAACAAATTAATTCCAGTAGCTGGTTAAGAGGATGTTGAATGTTCCCAACACAAAGAGGTGACAAATGTTTGAGTTGACGAATA
>NW_007729317.1:387068-388311 GCF_000696425.1 Galeopterus variegatus
CAGTAAAAATTGTGACATACTGCAACAACAAATTAATTCCAGTAGCCGGTTAAGAGGATGTTGAATGTTCCCAACACAAAGAGGTGACAAATGTTTGAGTTGACGAATATGCTAAACACTCTGATATGATCATAGTGAAAATGTACCCAAATATCATATTGATCACCATAAATATATACAATTATCATGGGTCAATTAAGAAAAAATGAATTAACAAGAAAAAAGTTCAGAGAAAGAAGTAGATTAGAGGTTTCTGAAATGGGGGAGAAATAATAATGAGAAGTTATTGCTTCATGGGTACAGAACTTATGTTTAAGATGATGAAAAAATTTTGGAAATAGAGGTAGTGGTTGCCCAGTGTTGTGAATGTAATTAATTCCATGCAATTATACTTTTAAAAATGCTTAAAATGGCAACTTGTATGTTATATTTATATTACTACAATAAATTTTTTTAAAAAGACAAAACAAAACTTTAGAAGTAAAAGGAAAAAAAAAGGCATATTAATACAGTCAAAAAACAATGTCAGGTGCAGGGTTGGAATTTTCCACTTGTGGCATCACGCAGTTGCTCAAAATATTTTGGGTTCTGGAACATTTGAATTTTGGATTTTCAGATTAGGGTTGCTCAACCTTTACTAAAATACTCCCATTGTATTTTTTATTTTTAAAATTTTTTTAAGTTTTAAAAAATTATACTTTATTATTTACAGGACAATTTATGCTTTTTGCTTCTTGAGTTTATTTTGATATGTTCTACTTTTCTAAGTGTATTTCTAACCTTATCTAAGTTTTTTAAAAATTTTATTTTATTTTGTTAATATACAATGTGGTTGTATTTGTGCCCCATTACCAAAACCTCCCTCTCTCCCCCGTCTCCCCCCTCCCTCCCAACAACCTCGTCTGTTCGCTTGTCCTATCAAGTTCAAGGAATTGTAATTGTTGTGTCTTCTTCTCCTCCCCTCCCCCAGTTTATTTTTGTATTTATCTATTTATTTTTAGCTCCCAGAAATAAGTGAGAACTTGATATTTCTCTTTCTGTGCCCGAATCATTTCACTTAATATAATTCTCTCTAGGTCCATCCATGTTGCTGCAAATGGCAGTATTTCATTCGTTTTTATAGCTGAGTAGTATTCCATTGTGTAGATATACCACATTTTCCATATCCACTCAGCTGATGATGGACATTTGGGCTGGTTCCAAATCTTAGCTATTGTAAAGAGTGCTGCAATGAGCATTGGAG
>NW_007729318.1:0-461 GCF_000696425.1 Galeopterus variegatus
AGGGGTTTCCGTTTGGGGTAATAATATTGTGGAATTAGATGATAGTGATCATATAAAACATTGCCAGTATTCTATATCTTACTGAACTGTATACTTTGAAATAATTAAAATGGTAAATTTTAAGTTATATGAATGTTCTCTAAAAATACACGTTACTGGTGCCCGCCTGCGAGCCAGCCCGGACCGGCGCAGGTAAGCCACTCCTGCAAGACCCAGACCCACCAGAAATTTGGTGGGTTAATGGAAAACGGTGCTCATAAAAGAAGAGAAAAAGGCCTCTAGTTGGAGGCCATCAACAAAATTCCCAAAAGCGAAGAACAAAGAGGGCCCAGACAAGGCTTCTGCAAACTATGGAGACAATCCAGATGCCACACTGAAAATCGGGGTGAGTGGCGGCAGTGGCAGCAGTGGGGGAACTGGCAGCGGCAGGAGCGACACGCTGTGGTACTGCCCCGTCACCC
>NW_007729318.1:5589-7244 GCF_000696425.1 Galeopterus variegatus
CCACATGTTCTCACTTATTGGTGGGAGCTAAAAATAAATAAATAAATTCTCACACACACACCCCCCACACACACACAAACCGGGGGAGGGGGGGGAAGAAGACTTAACAACTACAATTCCTTGAAGTTGATACGACAAGCAAACAGAACGGTCATTGCTGGGTGGGAGGGGGGAGTGAGAGGAGGGAGGGGGGTTTCAGTAATGGGCCACAATAATCAACCTCATTGTATATAGACAAAATAAAATTAAGAGAAAATAAATAAATAAATAAATAAAAATACATGTTACTGCATGTTGTATAGGGTTTTCTCATAAAGACGTGTTAGGCTATTTGCATGTGTGAAATAATAAAACTCAAAAATAGCTACACCTCTGTTGTTGCCTAAAGTCATGTAACATGGAGCAAGGTTTTGCTTGCCTGTGTTTGGCCTCTTAGAGAGGTAGATGACGGTTCTGAGATGAGAAGACAGTACAAATCTCGGTGCAAAGACATCAAGAAATGAATCCCAATGTCCTTCCAGGTCCTGGTGATGCCTTTCTGNATAGGAAGAGGTGGGATTTGAACTCAGGTTTGTCTGTTTCCACACCCCAGCTCCATCCATCGTGACCGTGCAGAGGTAAGTCTTATTGCTAAAGGTTGGGAGTGGCTCCCCTCTCCGCCCTCCACTCCTTTCCCCCTAACTCTGGTGAACCTGCCTGGCAGGTCAGACAGCACAAAGTAGTGAAATAGGAGGAAGGGAGGCGTTGATTCCAGTCGTCCTCCCACCTTCCCATAAACAGTTTCTCCACCCCAGCCCTGTGTCCTATCCCATCGGAGCCCGGACACAGCCTTCATTAGCCTATCCCTCCCTGCACCCACCACCATCTCCCTCAAATTCTTTGTTTTGTTCTCTGTTCATCATCATCTTCATCCTCATTTATTTTCTGAATGCTTCTTATGTGTCAGAGTCAAACATGGCACCTACAGGCCTCAGCCACATGGGGCTGCTCCCTAACTCATTCACTGGAAACATTTAGAGCCTACCATGGGTCAGGGGCAAGGAGCAAGGAGAGGCAATAAACCTAGGATGCTTTCTTTTTTTTTTTTTTNGGAGAGACAATTCAGGAAATAGGTTTGGACAGAGACTTCATGAATAAGACCCCAAAAGCACTGGCAACCAAAGGAAAAATAAATAAATGGGATTATATGAAACTAAAGAGCTTCTGCACAGCAAAAGAAACAATTAACAGTTAAAAGACAACCAACAGAGTGGGAGAAAATATTCGCAAAATATACATCTGACAGAGGAATAATATCCAGAATATACAAGGAACTGAAACAACTTAACAACAAAAAAAAAGCAACCCAATTAAAAAATGGGCAAAAGAGCTGAGTATGTATTTCTCTAACGAAGATATACAAATGGCCAACAGGCACATGAAAAAATGCTCAACATCACTCAACATCTGGGAAATGCAAATCAAAACTACACTGAGATACCATCTCACCCCAGTTAGGATGGCTAAAATCCAAAAGACTCTGAATGATAAATGTTGGTGAGGTTGCGGAGAAAAAGGAACTCTCACACATTGTTGGTGGGACTGCAAAATGGTATAGCCTCTATGGAAAATGGTATGGAGGTTTCTCAAACAGTTGCAGATAGATCTGCCATATG